>NW_021940918.1:2792796-2857441 GCF_004337985.1 Pyricularia pennisetigena
TTTTTTTTTTTTCTGCTGCGCGGCGCGCCCCCCTTTACTATGCTGCACGCTACTGCTTGGTTATTAGAGCACAGCAGCTTGCAGAATTTCGTCTAACCAATGTCAATGAGCGGTGGCTTTTTTTTTTTTCTGTCTGTCTTGATTGATCATGCAGCACTCCCGTTATTTGCTCCCGCTGCCCGCTCCGTCGGAGAATTCATGCATGTCCGTGTTCCTGCATCATTTAGGAGGGTAAAATGATACCAGCGTTGAAATTTGTCTGTATTCACCATTCGCCAACATAGAGTACAAAAAGTTGTTGTGAATGAACCAGCTCCAAACAGTCCAAAATTATTACATCGAGTGCTGCTTGTTTTCTTTTTATTCTCTTCCCGCCTTCTTTTGTCCTTTTTATTTTTTATTTTTCATTTTTTAACATTTTCTTATTTTCTGCTGTTATGGGCTAAATGCACCTAAGGCATCAGACCCACGTCCAGAGTTTCAAGAACTGTTCCTTAGTCGGCCTTGTATATAGCAAGGCAAATCCGGGAGGCCCCTGAAATTTTGTTGCGCCACTGCTCTAGCTCGACGTCCGTTCTGTCTCATTGCGCCCGTATTTTGCCAAGCTCTCTCTCACATCAGATACAGTACCGTGTGGGCTGGTCCCCCGTTATCGAGGTAAACTTGCTAAAATGTACATGACGTTTCGTTTTCGGGGTTGCGCCCAAAGTTGGCTTGAGCGTCGAATCATTCTACGTCTACTGCTAGATCTAGTTCCAGTCTAGGGCAGATTATATCATGTCCAGAGGCGGATGGTTGCAAGCCGCGTCTCTACTCAGCTTACATTTTAGTTTCGCATCAAAGGCCTAGTATCGAGCAAGAATGACTGTGTTCATTACATTCGGATCAAAGGTGTCTAGACGTATCTATATCAAAGCTGGTCTATCGTGAATCATATCATACCCAGCATCGGCCGAGCTTTTGGTCCTCCCTTTCCAACCACGCCCAGTAAGTAATCCATGCTCAGAAGACATCCGATTTTTGGCTGTCGGGATTAAGTATTAAATTTTAAAAGCAATCCGCGGAAGCGCGGAGATTAGGAACAGTGCACGACGCCATCGGCGTGTGTGTGGCACTCCTGAATAGAAGGCGCAGAGTCAGTCATGTGCTCTTTCATGGGGAAACGTAGTAGTATTTTCACTCGGTCGAAAGAAGAGCAGGGGTTTTTTTTTTCTTTTTTTTTTTTTTTTTTTTCAAAAACTTACAGCCGGGGCAGCCCTAGTCTGTGTGGGCAGGGAAGTAGTGGTCGTCGACGGAGCCACATGGCCACCATCACTGCTGGCCGAGGGAGACTTGCCGGCACATCCCTCTCCAGGCAGCACAATGTCGTAAGCATAGACGTCGAGCGCAAAGTACTGCAGCGTGTGCGAGTTGCGGACGGCCTTGGCAGGGTCCGACTTGGCAAGCGCCAGGCACTCCGAGTGCGAGTCGGCATAGTGCTCGAGGACGCCCTCGCCGACGGGCTCCAGATGGAAGATGCGGTGCATCAGGTCGCCGGCCCAGAAGGTGTTGAGCTTTCCGGTAGCCACGGTGTAGCCGAAGCCGCAGAGGCCCTCGAGGGACTTGCGGGTCGTGTACGAGAGGGGACATATGACGGTCTCGGAAGTTGCGTTCTCGCCTCGCCAGTGGCCGCCCCAGCCTGGTCAGCTACAAGTCAGTATCACGCCAAGGGACAAATATGTACAGGGAGTAAAGATGCCGTACCTTCTTGGTGGCAGTTGCCATCAATATCATCGCAGCGGAACCACATTCCGGCCTTGTCACCGCTGACGAGCTTGTGGTACCAGCCAATCGGCTCGGCCGTGGAGGCGTTGCCAAAGTACTTGGAGTAAAGGCTAGATGTCTTGCCGAAGCGGAGGATGTGGTCACGAGCCTGGCGGGCCAGGGTGACCGTCTCATCCAATGCGCGAGCCAGTTGCAGACGCTCGGTGCCGTTGCAAGAGGAGTGGATGGGATACGAGTCTACGGCACCCTCACGCCAGTTCCAGGTCGGTGCTGGAGTTGCCGCGGTATTCGAGGCCTGGACGGTAACGGTATGAACCCGATCCAATTCACCACCTCCAGCTGGGAGGGCCACGGCTGTAACTGCCAGAGATGCAGCGAGTATGATGCTGAACGTCTTCATCTTGTCGGAAAAGTGCTGCCGCTGCAAATTTTGGTTGCTCTGGTCTCCAGAAGTTGGGTTTAAAGAGACCGGGCGAGAGGCGGCGCGACGTAATGATTTCAACGTTCGCTAGACTGTTCTGAAGCCCGAGATGGATGCGTGCACAAACAAACAACGCCTAATCAAAAACCACAGGCATTGACATTTATATATATTTTAATGCCTCCCAAGCCAGCGAAAAACTCTTCGACAGTGTCATGTTCTGTTAATCCCTCACCTTCCATTCCGGGAACAGAATCATGGCAACCGACTGGGACGTTGCCCGGCAGGAGGGCCATCAGGGTGTCTTGCCAAGGTATCCCCAGCGGTGAGATGGAGAAACTGACAAACGCCCAAGGATCTGGGCTTGGAAGTTTTTTGGCCTTTTTTTTTTTTTTTTTTTTAGATTTCCAGAGAGCCAACGGCGCATCCGAGTGAAAAAATGCAAGCTTCAACAGCTGCGAACATGGTCGCTCCCCGCTTCGAGGTGCAGACATTTTCTTGGCGCCAGCCATCAAGGTTCGCATTTCATGTCTTGGCATTCCGCCTCATGGGCTCGTGGCTACCAAATGGCCCACGGTGACGGGAAACGAGGAGAGGCAAAAATTAAAAAGAAAAAAGTTCAAGTTTACCATATTACAATCACCTGGATGATCTTTTCTTTTCCCGTTGGTCGGTGTGGACCGGGGCGAAGATCGCGCGCTCATGTCGGGACCGCCAAACGGGTAGACCGACAGACGGCTTTGCCCTTGATCGCATATATGAGCGAGCTAGCTAGGTAGTAAGCAATCAATTGCAACCGAACACTTCCCCTGATCGCTTGGGAAATGGCCATGTATTTGCTGCAGTACCATGGACACGGTCGGTTGCCTGCTGCCCGGATGAACAGCCGATGCAAGACGATCACCGCAAATCTCCGAATGCGGAATGAGTTTCCATCCGTTCCAATATGGCTCAGGCTTCTCGCACCGCAAAGCAGTCATATTCCAGTTAAGGGCAAGACCCCTACGAGCAAAGCCGTGGGTATGCAGACGCACCCCGCCTCCTCGGATCTATGAACGCCAATGTGCGGGGGCTCAACTGCACTCGGTCTCTTTTGTTCCGATGCTGTATTACTCAACTCGACGGGCCGTGATATAGCCAACCAAAATGATGGCCAGTTAATCAATATTGTTATTGATCAGATTGCCCATCACAGCGATGTTGTTATCCTGTCAGTTGTACCATCGTAAGAAGTGACTCCCGAAAGCTCAGCCGATCCTTGAACCATTCGGCGATGTGATATGCCGAGAATATTAGTACCTACTCGCGCTGGTTCAAGTGAAACCGAAGTAACAATGACCTGTCAGCTTGGATAATGTCATCCCGAGGCAAGTATTGTCGACTTTTCAAGGATATTAAAGCCGAGAATCCAAGGTAAACAAACGAATGTTGGATGCACATCCCTGCGCGTGCAGATCTGCCTTTACGTTCGTGAGACCATGTTTGGTGGCCATTGTTGATGCAACTGAGACCACCAAGCAATGTGATTGGGTCTTTTGTCATGTGCCTTGCAGTTCGGCTGGAACGCTGCGTTCGCTCTCCCACAAGAATGGATCGACGCCTGTTGTCGGTGCAGTCACAGCAACGTCTACCATAGGGTTGGATGCCGCCAAGCCCGATCCTGGGAATAAAATGTCGTAAATCTTGAGCCATGCGTGGGTCTGGCCTTGTCGGGGTATCGCTTGTTGCCTGCGAACTTTTTCTTCCTGTTCCCAACTCATGCCAACGCGGTACTGTCTTTCCCGTAGCGGGCAGGCTGTTTCCTGTCTTTGGTGCTGCTCAAGACTTGGACTGTCGATGAAGATTTCGTTACAGCGAAAACAGATATACCTCGGATTGGTATGATACTGGCTTAGGTGGAGCCTGGAATCGTTAGCTTCTCACACATGTTCAATTCGGTCTTTATGGCTTACTTCAAATCATGGATCCTTGGGAAACCCAATCGACAGGCGGTGCTGTTGATAAATCTCCACTGATCATTTCTGTAATACGGGCACGAGAACAATGGCTGACCATTCATCTCGGCGTGTCGATCTATACCCATCGGCAGCATTTTAGACTCAAGCTCTCCGCTTGCATCATCCTGCTTCTCCTCTGGCGCGGGCTCAACAATCGGTTCAAGCTGTAGTTCTGTCCCAACCTCTCCCTGATCTGGTATGGGGTCTGCATTAGCGTCGGCTTCGATTTGAACCTCGTCGGATTCAGCAGGTGGTTCGATCGGCGGCTGGGTTTGTTTGAACCTGCGCGCTCGATTTGCTCGCGTGAGCTTTGTGCTGATCCAGGCCCTGCTGACTTTGACATTGTAGTTATCGTCCAAAAACTTTTGGAGATCACTTAGCCCCAGGCTGTCGTCCTTGTCGAGCAGTTCGAGAAGCTTCTACGGAACAGTCAGCATTGAATTGCGCTACTGGGCCTTTCAAAAGTCCTCTTTGAACCAATTCAGGTGTATTTTTTTTGGCCAGATAACAGTCAAATTTAGCAAGTGCTCATACGTACTTCCAGATGGAACTGCTTGAATTTGGGTTCTGGTGTTTTCCGGGTAACCTTTCCAACGCTCTCGAATCGTTTTTTGTGTTTCATCACCGTCTTTGAGCCGATCTTGAAAGCCTTGGCAATATCGATAACACTGATATGTGGTGACAAAAACATGCGTTCCATGGCTTGGAGCTCGGGAGTTGTGAGTTTGCGCTCTGCCGGAGACTTGCGCTTGGGTTTCGTGACGGAGCCGGAACTGGTGGTTTTGGTATCGGCGGCGGTAGCAGGCTGTGCTGGGTCCGGATCAGGAAGCGAGCCCGACTCAGCGGTGCGGAAGGTGGCCTCGGCTGTAGGATCACCATGCCGGCGGGCCCGGCGAAGATCGGCCCTGTATCTGTAAACATCGGCGATTTCGAAGCCAGCGTCTGGGAACTTGTTGTTCATGTGGTCGAAGATGGTTTTGGAGGGCACGGTGGGATTGACAGCAAGGCGGGTAAACTCGGCAGCATGTTCTTTGGTAGTGAACAAGTCCCTGGACCGGGTGGCTCGCCTCCGGACTTTGAACTGCTGGTACGGAGCGTGTCCAGTGTGTAAGTTGTTGTACATGCGGATGCTCCAGAGCCCTTTGGCCGACTTTTTGGTCTGCAACACGACCTGCCAAGTGCAAAGCGCTGTCCTGGCGGTGGTTGTATGACGATGACCTGTCTCTGGGACATCGCGGCGCTGCAGACGGTGGCGGCAGCCAAGGACCTCCTTGAAGAGCTCCCCTTTTTCGCGACGTCCTAACCGATGTGAGATCGATATGTTGTTCGGCTGCCCAGGCGTCAATGCCCTCACGCACAGCTTGATGTGACGAGTAGATGGTGGTTGTGAGCTCGGCCGGCAGATCGCATTGCCAGGGCTGGCCGTTCCATTCATCGTCGGATGGGGACTGGTCTTCGTCAGGCTCGGCCTGGGTGGGGACTGCTTCGACAGGCTCCCCGTTGACAGCTGCGAAAGCTTCTTTCGCCCACGTCGAGACGGGCGCCATCATGCATGAGACTGAGAATCAGTCGCCCCCTGCAGACGTCATTCGAGGTCTGAAGCCTCTTACAAGGTATGGTGTTTTGGGAGCGGGGGATAGGTATTAAAGATGGCAGCACGTACCTTGCTTGTCTGGAGGCACGTTGAGTGGAGAAGCGTGGGAATGCCAAGGACGAACAAGGTTCGGAGATTTATTAGTCAGCATACTGGTACCACATGGCCACCAATTCCCCAATTCCTTGGCTCCTTCTTCTCGTTCAGTAATAGAGCTGCTGGGAGACTTCGGCAAACCATGACCTCTATGGCGGGCGCATCTTTCAAAAATTACAGTATTATCACTGCCAAAGGCGTCCAGCCAACTCGCCCTCATCTTTGGGCACAAACGAGCAAACTACATTGTTCATCCAGCGGGGCATTCTATGCATGTAGAATCATGTCTCTTTGTTATTATCTTCTCTGTGTTTCTTCCTTCTTCCGTAACTCCGGAGGTAATAGTCCGAACAAGGGATGAAATAACAGGACGAGATCCCGGGGCCAACGGCCGCGCAGATTCTGCGCCGGTTTTCTTTGTTATAAAATTAGTTTAATTTGACGACAAGCTTTATATATATTAGCCAAGTTCATTTTTCTGTTTGTCGCCCAATATCCACGGGTCAAAATCAATTGTCATACTCAATTTGGGATTCGCGATCAATCACAAGACAGAGCCATAGAAACTGGCACGCGATTCACATTTCAAGAAAAAAAAATAGTGATTTGAGACATGCTATATATCCCGAATATTTATACTGTGGAAAGGTTACATAAGGAAAACTGATTCTCATAAAAGACAACAACAAACGGACAGTATGCCACTGCGATCAAGTCAGTCTAACTCGTCTCTGTTACTCTGCCCAGAACCATCCCTGAACGAGGATCAAGACGGCGCCGGCAAGTTGCTCCAAGAAGAACACGTGCTTGTCATGTGCCTCCTTCTGCGTTGCATACTTGTGGCTGGCGTATTCCATGTCCCCGTGGCTGATCCGATTGATCGTCAGCTGGCGGGCGGCAAAGGCTTGTATCGCCCGATTGAGGACTGTGTGATGGAAGAAGAGGAAGATATCGGGCGGCACACCGACCTGGTTCCACTTACTCCTGATTAGGATGGCCAGCTTAGCTATGCCGCGCGTGTTTGTGAATCTCCATTCGTTTTCACCTTTGGGTTCAAGATGTCCATGGCCAACTTCTAGCCGGACTCCTTCGCCCGCAAGCCAGTCGAGGAAGTCTTTGGTGGCCACCTTCTCGGTGGACCTCAGACTTTTGTTTGACAGTCTTGTTAGCTCCAAATTGTGGCACTGTACAGTAGGTCCCAAGATTTGGTGGTGATAGAACCAGTTCGAGTTGTCAGCGTAAGAGACCATGCTCATGTTTGGCGCGTTCGGTGCTACTCGAGTGTATGTATCTTCAGAGCGGCTCGCAGAGTTCTTTGTGGGTGTAGTGATTTCTGAGGCCCGTCCATGCTCCTCTCGTGGTTGTCGGTGTATTTATAGTCCTCCTAAGATCCCTGGATAAATCCATAACGGCTGCAGATGGCTTTGTCTTAATTCAAGTCCTGAAAGATCCGGTGATATAAGACAACTACTCGTATCGTACAACGAATCTTCACAATTGACAATGGCACTTGAACCTGGGACAAGGTCGTTGTTCGGCTTATAGAATAAAGGAAGCCGAATATGCATCTTGATTGGCTCAAGTATCATGAGACTTACTTAGCAAGGATCAGGGGCATCCGGGATTGCTGTTGGCACCCGTAGCTTGTAACGCTAAACGCGCTCTTTGCTCAATCAAAGATCGACCTGAGGTAGTATGCAGTATCGGAACAAAAAGACCTTTAAGAATTTAAAAATAGCGAGTGACTGTAACATTGCGAATATAGGGGGTAAAGAACCACAAATGACGAACCGATTTCAAGACTCTGCATACATCTCCCTGCTGAAGACAAGAAACCCTGACAGCCCAAGCGGCGGCGTCAGTAAGCAGCACTCTCACCGTTGCTAGGACCATATGTAGAGTAGTCCCACCCATTGTTTTCAAACCCTTCACCAATATCATCCATCAAGCTATGAAATCCTTCAAAGAACTGCCCCCCAGAGGCGAAATGCCCAAAATCAATGTTCGATAGCTGATTCCCCAGGGGCGGTGCTGCCGCTGAAATGGAATGGGGGGTACGATCCGCGGCCATACCGTAGCTTTCTGCGGTGCTATGGGTGTTTGTGTTGCTATCACGGCACGCTCTTGGTAATGGGGACTTGCTGTCCCCGTCTCGATGATGCTGATTGTTGAGGGAATTCTGATGACAATACTCTTCCAGGAGTTTTCTAAAGAGCGATGGTACCTTGTTGACAAGCCTGTCTTTTAGTTCAGCTTCCAAGCCTCCCATCATTAGGTCAACCTCATTCTCTAGAACCTCGCGGTAAAGAGGGGGGAATTCCTTGTCCAGAAATTCCCCTAGGTTTTCGAGCTCGGTAAGTTCACCGTCGCAGTCTATATCAATAAATTGCGTGTGTTAAAGATATCCAGGACTTTGGGAAAGTCAAGAAAGGCACTTGAAGGAATAGGGTGGGAAAATCAGATTTCTGATCGTAACTGATTTCTGGCTTACAAGGGCTTTTAGGCAAAGGCTCTCCAGGAAAGATCTTGCCATATATGTCCTCCCATCTTTGGTGCTCTGATAAAGATGGTTTCTTGGCTTTAAGATCTTGAACTTGTGCCCTTGATAGACGGGTGTCCTTCTTTGAAGTTTTCTTCACACATGCGTTGTCCAATCTTTGATGGTTCTCGAGCTCTTGATCTGAGCCCAAGTCTTCGAGGCATCTGTTGCACTGATACTCCGGCTTTGTATGATTCCTGTAGAGATGCTCCCTAGATCATGACAGTCAGCAGATATATTTATAGACTCTTGGACTCTCTGGTTTCTCTCCATTTTCCAATCTGGGATGACTTACTTGAGTCTGGCCGTAGTGGCGAAGCCACCCATCCGACACGTCCTGTAATTCTTAAAGGCTTGTGGACTGTTCTTGTAGTAGGGACATGCGAACCTTCGCTGTTGGGCATCTTCCTTGTCTTGTCTGGCCCTTTTGTTGTTGCGTCTTCCGCCGTTCCCTTTGTTGTCCTCATCATCGGTTGGATTCATCTCACCACCTTCACCGCTGGAATGTCTCTGCTGTCTCTTGCGGCTGGCTGTTGACTTATTGTTACTGTTTGTTCCACCCTGTCCAGCCGATTGCGAATTTTCCGAACAACTTCCACCTTGATGCTCGCCATCGCTACAGGATTCGATACCAAAATTTGTCTCGATCCAAGGTCTGAAGTAAGCGAAAAAATGTATCATCAGCTTGTCGACAAGCTCCTTCTTCTTCTGCTTCCAAACCCTTTCAGGATAAGTGGAGGCTACAGAGGTGACGGAGCTTGCGATAGAAATACGCGTGGATCGACTGCTGGTCGAGCAGTCAGACCCATGATCGCTGATGTTATCAAGCTCCCCATGCTGACCCTTTGATTCTGATGCTGCCTTTGCAAGAGTTTGAAATGCGCCGCGCGATTCGCGTGAGTTTGTTATGCTCCTTTCAAAGTGTCAGTGCTTACTGTAACTTGATCAAGGACGTTGTGTCGTCGGCACACATGCTCGACACATCTTCCGATGTGAATCAGCCCGAAAAGCCAATCGACTTACCGTTGGGATGGAGAGCTAATTATTTTGCTGGAGTCCACATTCGGACCGCCTCTGTCTGAGCTGAGAGACGTAAGGGGTGAGTTCTGAGTCTTTGAGTCTGTTAACCTCTGATCGGTATATTCTTTGCCAAAATAACGGCCTTCTCACATTGACAGTGGACCTGGCCTGCGACTCCGACGGCGATGAACCGTCTCGTCGGCGCTGCCGGCCAGTTGATTGCGCGAAGTATGATTTTAGCTTGTCCTCGGAGCCCTTGACCATGCTTTGGTCGTCACCACCAAGCTGGCGGGAACAGGCGGAGGAGAAGTAAAATGTCGGGGTTATTCGAGAGGCTGTGCAGATGGCAGAGCCTGAGCCACCAAAGATATCGAGAGAAGAAATGTGGGAAGTAGCTCGATAATAAGAGTTTTTTGGACCCCTCAAGTCTAATGGTTTAACAACGAGGAGAGGTGAAGTTCTCATCGCTTTTGAGCTTGAAGCGTCTAGCCGCAAGTCCGTGTTGTAGAATTGAATGTCATCATGCGGCTGGCGGGAAGAATGATAGTTTCTCTGATTTTCGAGGGTCTTTTAGAGAAGTGACATGAGTGTGATGAGCTAAGGGGGAGACCCGAACAAAAGACCGCTTGGCAGTGAGAAGCACTAGATTGTATCTTCAAACCGACGTGATGTTTGCGAGTGGGCTTCGTTGACACTGTGACCAGAGCTTGAGAGAGCAGAGGGATATCGAGGCTATGAAAAGTAGGAAGTAGTCGCTTAAATAGAGACGCATGCTCATTAGTTGACAGCCTGACTTGCTCAGAGTCACGTATCTGGTCTCAAGCGGAGTAGCCAGCAAGCCAGCTAGCCGCGCTTCAACGCCTGCAGAGCCGCAATGGATGGGAATCCAATCCTTTGCGCATTTGCGCAATCCAGGTTATGCTGGATCTCGACAGCAACTGCAGATATTAGCAGGCAATACAACGTGCAGATTACCCAATGGGAGATGCAGAGACACAGGTTGCCTTTTCGCAGTTGAGCAATGGAAACCAACATCATCTGCTAGCTTCATGCCATCTGCAGGATATGGCTTGCATCAGCCCCACGTTCTTGATGCACGACGAGACAACCTGCACGTCACCAATTCCTGCGCGATATTCAAGCATCCAATAGGAACAGTAAAGGCTCTGCAAGGATGCGGGCAAGCCGGTCACTGGATAAAAGGGCGGAAGAGTAGAGACGCTGGTCCGTTGTCTGTGTTTAGACGATGTCCTCTTTGCAAGGATGACCTGGAAGATCCTGTTAGTCATGAGCTTGAATATTTTGAGGCAAGTTGGAGTAGAGTCTTTGAACATTACCAAGATGATTGAGACCTTTGATATATGACAGAATATCATACAAGAAAGGCATCGACTAGCCGTCGAAATCGAGTTTCTGGAACTTCCTGGGCCTCGGAGAAAACGCGTCGGTATTGTCAAGCAGTGTGAGTGTCCCCGCAACAGTTGTGACCTCGGTCAGCACCCTTAGTGACCTTGGCGACCAAAGAGAGCTGCGGCTGAACGTCCGCGTGGCAAGCTATGAGTGGAAGAAGATGTAAGCTGTCCGGTACTTGGTTGTTAGGATGGATGATAGAGGTTTGCTTTTCTTATCCAAAGCATCTTTTTTTTGGGCTTATTCCGAAGAACCAATTTCGTATTTTGATCAAAACCGGGAAACCCCTTCCCCATCAACCACCTGCCTTCCTGTTTGGTCTGCCACCGCCCACGGTACGCACCGGTACTCGTCCTGGAGACTGTGTCTGGAAGCTCACTTGAATTCCCCGGACAATTTCATGAACCCCCATCCATCATTGGGCACATGGAGCTTCCTGGGGAGATGACAAATATTATTTGGTATCCGTGATCCTTGATTTTCTCACTCATGTGGAAATTCTATACCAAAATGTCAAGTTTTCATCCCTACACCCTCGCTCCTTTGATATGTGATCATAGATATTTTGCTCAACAAACTACTCTATGATCTCGCTCGTTGCCGTATGCCTGTGCTTATTATACTCATCAATTCAATAAGGCAACGGGCTCATGTCCAGCCCCTCGACAAAAAACTTGAACGAGTCGTTTCTCGAGTAGCTTCCTGCAGCATCCAGGTCCAGCCTCCCTCTGATACAGTCCTCAAAGTCGACATCAGCGTAGATAATGTCCTGGTGGTTCTCCCACTGAGGCCCGGCGAGGACAGCGCCCATGGGTCCCGTGATGCACGACCCGCCGCGCGAGACGAACGGCTGCTCCGCGGTCGAGGCTTCACCCTCGCTCACATCGCTACCCTTGGATGGTACACACATGTTGGAGCTCACGACGTAGCACCGCCCCTCGCACCCGATCGTGCGCATCAGGGACAGCCACGTGTCGCGGCCGTCGGCCGTCGGGGCGAGGTAGAGATTGATGTTTTGCTGGTAGAGCGCCTGCCTGAGCATGGGCATGTAACTCTCCCAGCAGATAGCGGCTGCCAGGTTGAGGCGGACGCCGCGAATTGTCGTTGTGACTGCTCGGAGTGTGGCCGGAGACCCCTGGGCCCATACAAGGCGTTCGCTGCCGGTCTGTTTAATCTCAGTCTTCGCGTGCCTGAGAAAAAAAAAGAGACAAGGCCATAACTTGAAATGAAATGGAATATAACTCACGGGCATGACCTTTCTTCGTTTTCCAATAATACCCAAGCCGGGGCAAACGTAGACAACGGCGCAGTAGAGACTGCCTCCGGCCCTCTCAATCAGCCCGACAACAACAAAGACGCCGGTCCTCCGAGCGATGTCTTCGAGCTTCTCCCTCGTGCCGTCGCCACGGGTCCTGGCCTCGCCCTCCCCGTCGAGTTCTCGCCTCACCCACTTGCCTCCGGCACCGGCACCGCCCTCGCCGATGACGTCGCCGAGATCGACAGCACCGCGAAAGTACTGGCGGAATTCCTCACGGCCCTCATCCGAGCGGCTTCCAATAACACTTCCGAACGATGTGCCACGTGGGTAGCCGCCGAGGAATGCCTCTGGGAGGAGCAGGAGATCAACGTTTTGGTCAGCGGCAAGGGTCGCCAGTCGGTCAACCACCAGGAGCGTCTCGGCTGTTGTGGCCGCCGGCGAGGGCGACGCAGTGCCGAGGCGCAGGGTCTTTGTCTCTGATTTGGTTGACATGTTTTTGCTGTTGTGTGCTAAGATGAGAACGATTTCGGATGACTGGTACAAGAGAGGAGCATGGGACGAACAGCTGCAGGAGTAGACGCGGGGATTTTATAGGCTGCCAAGCACCCACATCGTCAAATCCCGAACCGGGCAATTTTCGACAAGTAATATTACCTGCCAAATTTGCGAGTCCATAACTGAATTCAGCTGTCTGAGCATCCATTTCATTGACATACTATATATATACATAAAGACATACAGATGCCGATGTCTATCGGTCGGGGTTTGTCGGTGTTTGTTTGCGGAGCTGGTGCTGTATATTGAAGGGCAACCAGCCAAACGGTCAAGTCTTCTTGTAACGGGAAGGAGTCATAACCACATCGATCAGATCTTTTGTACCCTCAAATGTCGTTCCACCTCCATTATTGCCGCCATGCTCGATGCCACCGCCAGAGCCGCGACCGGGGCCATAATAACACCATTGTTACCGTTCCATACGCCCAATGGTGTTGACGATGCGCGCAAGAAATGTGGCTGCTCGGCTGTCCGCGTATACATAGGAACATTGCTTTGTTGATGTCACCCCAAAAACACATGTCCAAGAGCGACAGAGAATGGGTCACACTAGGGCGCAAACGTAAGGTAGGTATTTATAGGTATCTCAGCTAAACCTCTTTTTCCTAGGCAAATCGCCGCACCTTATTTTGTCCTGAACTGGGAATTCTTTTTACAAAACTTGGAAATGAGAAAAGAAGTGTTCACAAACTCCAAGCTAAACTTTTGTTGGACCCCTTTTTCTTTCTTTCTTTCTTTTTTTTTTTTTTTTTTTAAATTTTCTTTTATCCAGCGCTCAGACGCTAAGATTGATTATATTTGACACTGAACCTGAAAAATCAGAAACTTCGATTTCATTGGTTGCTCGCCACATGTTCTGATACGCCGTTTCCAGACGGCGGCTGCGATGGCAAGGTCTGGCTGAGTGGCGGCAGCAAGCTCTTTGCAGTATGCCTAGCCTGCTGCGTAAGAACGGCATCCATAAGAACGAGTGCGGCCATGGCCTCGACTATGGGCACAGCACGAGGCACAACGCAGGGATCATGCCTTCCCTTAGCAGCCAAAATTCCCTCCGAGTCACCATCGTAGGTCGCAGTCTTTTGTTCCTGACCAATTGTTGCCGGAGGCTTGAAGGCCACGCTAAAGTAAATGGGTGCGCCGTTGCTGATACCACCCTGGATTCCACCGGAGAAGTTGGTCTTGGTAGTCAGCTTGGGTCGGCTCTGGCCAAAGTGCTGCGCGCCATTTTGCGCCGAGGGGGTCGCCTCTTCAGCCTTGATGAACGGGTCATTGTGTATTGAGCCTGGGATTTGGCAACCTGCAAAACCAGATCCAATCTCGAAGCCCTTTGTGGCAGGAATGCTGAGCATAGCATGCGCCAGCTTGGCCTCCAACTTGTCGAAGCAAGGCTCACCCAGGCCGGATGGCGCGTTGCGGATGACGCAGTGAACGGTACCACCGATGCTGTCGTTGCGGTCCTTGAAGCCCGCAATGTAATCTCTCATCTTTGCGGATGCTTCCGCATCCGGGCATCGTACGGGGAGGTGCGAATCCACCTGCTTCCTGTCGATGGTCTGCAGGAGGCTTAGGAAATCGGGGTTCGTGCATGGGGTGGGGTGTTCAACGGATGGCGGGAAGAGGAACTGGGTGCCAACGGAGCTGACAAAGGCCACAATCTCAACACCATATGCCAGCTTCAGGTACTTCTCAGCAATGGCACCGGCTGCGACTCGGCCAATGGTCTCGCGGGCGCTGCTCCTGCCGCCGCCACTGCTCGCCTTGACGCCGTACTTCTCGAGGTATGTCCAATCGGCGTGGCTGGGTCGTGGGAACCTGTCCATGGTAGAGTTGCCGTAGTCCTTTGGCCTCTGGTCCTTGTTCATGACGCGCATGCCGATAGGGGTGCCCAAGGTGACGCCGAACTCGGTGCCCGACTGGATCTCGACCTTGTCCTCCTCATTGCGGGGTGTCGTGATGTCGGACTGTCCAGGCCGCCTCCTATCCATGTGTGGCTGGATATCAGCCTCGGTCAATTGCATGCCTGGCGGGCATCCATCGACAATGCATCCCACAGAACGGCAGTGCGACTCGCCGTAGGTGGTTACGCGGAACGTTGTGCCAAAGGTCGACATGGCGATGCTGTAAGTGGGCACCGTCAGTGTCTGCTGAAAAGATGCTGGTGCAGCAAAACAAAGCGAGAATAGAGTTCAGGGGCAACTCACTATATTTGCCGCTATCAGTCCGAGAGTAGCTTCCTTAGGAATTCACAAGCAGACAGAAGAGGAGCAGACTTTGCTGGAAAACAGTGAACACCTGAAGGCATTGGGAGTCATCGAGTTCATGACCCCACGTCGAAATTCATTGCGATGATCGGCGCTGGTGGGGCGGTTGGTGGTTGGTGGGTGTGATGCCAACCAGACAGGGATTCGATACGCTAAGCCTATTTTAGAGTCCCTGCAGCTTTCATCTCATCTATGCAAGCCATGGTCTCCAACATTGAATTCTTTTTGACAAGGCTTACACGTGATCACCTCTCTTGCATCACTGGGCTACCAATGTGTTTCGTTATATCCATAACCTAAGGGACCAAGTAAGTACCTTAGTCGAGAAGTCAACATTGATCCGTCACGCCGCCCACCGAACGACGTCTTCTCACCTTCCTACCCAGGCACCTAGGTCAATTCAATGATCAGAGCAGTCGCCTAAAATCCAGACTCTCTGAAAACCATACTGGAAGGTTTATAAAGACAGGGGAGGGGGTTTGAGGGCAACACCTCTGCCATGGCTACTGTCGCGAGTGGGCTCCGGTCCCTCGGCCGACGGGGCTTGCTCATGAGGAATACCTTGCGCAGGCTGCAGGGTAATGACCTGACCAGACACGCCATGAACGAAGAAAACAAGCTGCAGATCTACGTCTCGACGGAGAGGGACCCCTACCTAAACCTCGCCGCCGAGCAGCACCTCCTCGAGGTCTCCCACCCGGCCTCGACCGTGCTGTTCATGTACATCAATAGCCCCAGTGTCATTATAGGCCGCAGCCAGAACCCCTGGCTTGAGGTCGATCTCGGCCGTCTGCGCTCGGGCCTGCCGGGACTCCCTCCAAATCAAGACCAGAAGGTCCCAGTCAACCTGGTGCGTCGACGGTCCGGCGGCGGCACTGTGTTCCACGACTGGGGAAACGTGAACTGGAGCGTCATCTTCCCGACGGCCGAGTTCGACCGCGACCGGCACGCCGAAATGGTGGTGCGCGCCCTGCGGGACCGGATCGGCGTGCCCGCGGTCCGGGTCAACGACCGCCACGACATCGTCATGGACCTGTTGCCGAAGCCCTTCAGCGAGGCCAAAAAGACCTTCAAGGTCTCGGGGTCCGCCTACCGCGTCACCCGCCTGCGCTCGCTGCACCACGGCACCTGCCTCATCAACTCGCCCTACGTCAACCAGATCGGTCCCCTGTTGCGTCCTCCCATGGCAGGCTCGTATCTCAAGACCCGCGGCGCTGGCAGCGTGCGCTCGCCCGTTCGCAACGTCAGCGGCGACGGCACGCCGCTCGACCGTGGCGCGTTCAGCGAATCCTTCTTTGAGGCCATGGTTGTTGATGAGTTCAAAGAAACGTACAAACATCTGTGTGGGCCCGATAATGGCCTTGTGTACGCCATTAATCGCTCTGTGCGGAGCATTCCAGATGTTGACAAGGGGTACGACGAACTCTCGGTAAGTGGTGCTCTGACTGGCTTTGTGGCGGCCCATGTGAAAACTGACAATCAAACTTTCTAGTCGGAGGCGTGGATATACAATCAAACTCCGCAGTTCACATTCTCAACTCACCCTACTGAAACGGATGTAAGGAAAAGGCCGCCACCGCCGGCAGGCGTGTTGCCAACCGTGAGTACCATCATTCTCCTGCCGCTTCACCACTTTTCCAAGCTAAATTCCAGAGGATACAGTTCCAAGCACACATGACGGTACGTTATGGCAAGATAACAGAGTGCAGTTTCAGAGGGCTTGTCTATGATCGTGAAGACACGGCCGTCAATGAAGGGCTTCTAGGAAGAGAAGTACACAGCATCACGGATTGGAGGCAGACATTAGCTGAGCTGTCGCCGGCTCAGCTACCGAACAGCGCCACAGGCGATTGGCTGAACAAGGTTTTTGGTAACACGCCAGAACAGAAGAAGAGTAGTTAATGGTGGCAAATGAACAGAGGCGCGTGCATGGAGAAAGGGACTAATTTTGTATGACACTGTAATATCACCATGTAATAGAAATATAGACTAGATAGAGACAGCAAATCCTCAGATCATTGGTCGTCTGCGTATCTTTTGACTGAACAAATCGATGGTACAAGACGTATTATGAACATAGGTGAAGGGATTCTGTCTCGGAGTGGAGTTTAATCTATGCTTCTTCGTTTGGTGCACTCATCACTCCTCTGCCAAACCAATCTGCAACCGTGCCGAATCGGTCCTCACTGTGCTCCAGTGCATCTTTGAACAGATCGTGCTTCCCTGCATTCTCAGCCTGCGCTTGCATCATCGCTCTGATAGTGTCATTGTCTTTAGCACATATCGGACATTCGCCTGTCGAGTCCTCCTCTCGCTCACCAAACGCGTCTGTGCTAACGCCCCGCTTCAGACACCTCTGGTGGAATGAGTGCTTGCAGAGGAAATGCACCGCTGGCAGCTCCAGTGGTAGTGCGCACCCATTACATCTCGTTGCCTGAAATACGGCCGGCTTAGAACTTAGGTCCGCCATTTCTGCTTTGCGTTGCGCCGTCTCCTTCTTGAAGTTTGCGGCCCGCCGACGATCGGCCGCGATCCCTTTCCTTTCACGTTCAATCGTTTCGCGGAGATATGGCTTGAGCATTCCAACTGTGGCCACATCGCCCTTGGATAGCGTCTGCACAACTTGTAGTGGTGCCATCAGCTTGTCTTTATCGATGCGTTGTAAAACAGCCGTGAGCTCTTCTGTGCCTGCCTCATCCAATACTCGCGGGTCTGAAGTCAGGTACGCTAGCGCCGCTGGGTAAAGTTGGGGTTCTTCAGGGCCGTACTTCCGCAGAGCCCGGATAGCACCGCGGGTGTCCTTAGCCAAAGTGTACGATCGGAATATGTCAAATAGCAGCCCGGATTGCTCCTTGACCAGTGTAGTTCCGTCGCGAAAGTCTGATAGATGCGAGAGTAGCAACACGCTCGAGTTATCGATCATGGGTGTCTTTGACTTGTCTATACCGTCCACTGAGATCAGGGCCTTGGCTTTGGCCTCCCACTCGCCACGGCTGTCCTCGTTCTTTTGCTCTGCAGCTATGTGCAAATACATCTCGAACAGTGTGGTGTAAACATCCGTCTTTTCTTCATCACTGAGACTCTTCTCCTTCAGACACGCCTCAAGAAATATGATGAACTCATCAGCATGATCGATAAAGGAAGAAAAAGCTGTGCGAGGTGCCGGACGATTGTATTCGAACTTGACCTGAGGAGTCAAGTCCTTGATACCAGTCACATCGCTGGCCGGCGACTTTGTGCCGGCCGCACCATTCGGTGTCGCTGTAGCAGAAGTACTGCTCATATACGGTAGGGGGATGAGATGTGTGAGGTTTTGCACAGCAGTCACTGCTCCTGCAGCAAGCCCACCAGCTCCAGAGGGGGCAGCAGCTTCCTGGACTTGAACAGCGTCGACTCTTGGCTGGTAACTGCCCGTGTAGTAGTCAATGAATAGTTGCGTGGCCTCTTTCGGACAATGCTCGATCAGCACCCTAGCATATTTCATCAGGCAGCGATAAGCCTATGAGAGTAGGAATGTCAGCTTTGATAAGAGTCTCGTTTAGTCCCTGAATACAAATGCAACGACTTGACTTACAATTTCAGGGGTATGATGCCAAATAAAGTCGAGAGCATCGTCGTACTTTTTCGAATCCTCAATCAGAATCTCGACAACGAGATCCGTCTCGCCATGTTTCTGAGCGAGATATGCCGCCTGCTCGTAATATCCGCCCTGTCTGCACATGGATATAGCAGTGTCAAGATCGAACCTGAGATCTCCCGGAGACTTGATAAATGCCTCCAGCTTGTCCACATCTTTGAGCTTGGCATAGCAGTTGAGCAGAAGTGTCGTGTGATCTGCAGTAGCTTTACGGTTCTCGTGCAATTGCTCGAGATAGCTAATAAGATTATGTATCCTTTGGGTGTCGAGGAACTAAATCAGATGTTAGGGACAAGTTTTGCGGCTTTTATACATCGATTGAAAAACAATATACCTTGCGAATGACCCTCGACGGTTCTGTGCTGTCGATTGCTTTGATATACTGGGTCATGGCACCGTCGTAATCGCCCTTTTGGTACAAATGATCACCAAACTTGCGAAATATGAGGTTCTGTTCTCGCGCATCCATGTCTGACTTTTGCGCCAGTTCAATTGCGAGAAGATAGAGATTGCGTTGATAGAGCATTTCTAGTCTCTGTTGTAGCGGCTTCTCATGGTACCGCGATATCTATGGACAGAAGTTAATAAAGGCAGGCCGTGCCTGGGAATTCCCATGAATCCAGGAGAACTAACCTTGCCGTCTGAAGTGAGCATATACATGTCGCCCCAGACCTGGAACAGAGCCTGCACGGAGGATATCACAGACTGCGTGTGGGCCACAATCTTCAAATCGGTCTCCAAGAACGAAAACGTCGATGCGTTGAAGATGGTATCAGCCGGTGACGCTCCAAACCTTCTCCTCATTGAGTCTGGCTGCCCGCTGCCTGAAGAAGCAGAGTTTGCAGGCGGCGAAACAAGGGCCAAGTAGTCCCCATACGTCGAGATCAGGCTCTTGGGGCACTCGTATGCCCTTGGAGCTCCCCTGCCCTCTAGCGTATAGTAGTATATGGCGTCGTCTCTCGCCACGACGATGTCGCCGGTTTTGGTGTCGACGGTCATGCACCCAACTCCACAGCCAGAATCCTCAACCGTTTTGGGCGGATGCCCCTGGCCCTTGCCGAAGATGACAATTTTCAAGATGCGCGCTGTCGTTGCTATGAACAGTGTAGTGACTTTGCCCCCACTTTCGCCATCCTCGGTTCGCATCTCGATTCCCGTGATAGGCTCCTCAGAGTCGTGTATAATGCGCTGCCTTGTCCCTTTGTCGTAGATGAGGTCGCCCCGAATGACGGTAACGGAACCGTTCGCGAATCCGACAGCAACCTGACTAAGGTCGTCGGTGGCCGTAAATGCAGAGATCTAGTGACGTGAGCACTGGTCAGCCTCAACTTGCACCATCGGTCACGACATAACAACCCTACCGGGAACTGCTTCTTTGCATTGTTGATCTGCACCGTGCTCAGGCAGGTCGGCAGACCCGTCTTCTTGACCGGCCTGTCGAGCGCCCAAACCTTCAGCACCGGCTCGTTGCTCAGGTCCTCGGCGATTGTAACCAGCAAGCTTGTCCCCTCAACCTGGCGCATATGCGTGATTCGCTGCCTCGCCGGCCCAACATCGTCATCGTCACCATACGCCCGGAAGCTTCTCACGATCTTCCAGCTGGGGCCGACGATGCGCACATGGCCGTCGTTGCTGCCAAGGAAGAGGCTGTCGGAGCCAGAACAGACGCTTGAAATCTCGTTGCTCTCGAAGAATGCGCGCGTCTCATCGTCACGGAGCTGTACTTGTTGGACGTCGAAGAAGTCAAATGACTTCCACTGTGTTTTGAGGCCAGGGTTATCAGCATTGCGTGATCGCGGCGGTGAATTTCAAATTTTCAGAAGGAATCCTTACAGATAGAGCCATTGTCACATTTCCCCAGATATCCCGGGCTTATGCCTGAAGCAAATATGTCGGGCGTGTTCCTGTGACGCCCGCAGTTGAATGTCCAGTGGATGCGCCGAGGCCTGGAGATGGCGGAACTGTTGCCTGCACTGTGCTACGCAGTGACGTTGCGAGCTTCTGCCACAGCAGGGGTAGGTAGTGTTCCTTATTTGTGGCTGTGCCTACCAAGGGCCAAGAGGAGCGACAGTAACCCTAACCCATACCATAACATCACCCATCTCTGCAACGTCCAGGTATATCGGACAGTCAGGTACCCCAGTTACCGAGGTACCCAAACTGTCTTTCATATTTTACTGGCTTGAGGGGAGAGAAGACCATTTAAAAAAAAAAAAAAAAAAAGTTACAACGCCATTCGCCTTGGTGCCAAAACTTCAATCAGCTATCTAAGCTCGGTCCTCTTCCCTTGTACCTGACATTTGAACAGATATAATAAAAGCTGAATCGTCATACATGTCTATTTATATTATTGTCGAAAAAAAAAAAGACATCAAATCATCTCCATTGCACTTATCTTAGAATGGGACTTTACCAGATATCAGAGTTGTCGCAACCAGGCAGATCATTACCAAGCTCCAGTAGAGGAACCATTGATGGACGTCCATGGGCACATTGGAAAGGAAATACACACTTTGCAAGGCGATCAAGTAGGTGACGGCAGTCCTCAGTCAAAAGGGGATCACCAAACATTATGGCACCTGTGACGCTCTCAGTTTGTTAGCATGCAATGTAAAAACCTCAGCCTCGTTACATAGGGACCTCGGTCTCCTGGTTAGGGCAAGGGTAATGCCAACTCACTCCTGCATGCTCTCGAATTGATAAGTTCCAGGATTCCGGGCGGGCACCCATGAAACCAGGCAACCCATCTGTTTTCTGCCTCGTCGGAACCATCAAGCAGGCTAGCTTTCCCCGCTGTGGACAAGGCTGCTCGAGATATCGTCTCATCTTCCTCTAATCTCCAAACCTCCTTTCTCAAAAGCTCAACCAGCAAATTGGGTTCTGAGCAACATCTCTCCAGGATAGATGGAGGTAGTCTTTTAATGCAGACTCGCTTCGGACGATTTGGCCCGTCATCGGCACCCTTTCTGCCTGCCTCTGTTATCGCCATAGCTGGCTGAGTGACGGGTATCATTTCGTACCAGATACCCCATCGTCGAAAATGGGGAATAAATCGCTCTAATAAATCACACTCCTGACAGGTCAAATCAACAACGACTGGGGTCGAGAGCATTTCCGTTACGGGACTCGGCGTTGCATTGCCACTGGAATCGTCAACCAGTTCGAAGTAACTGGCCATCAAAGCCTCCACACGGCATCTCTCGTCTGCAGCATGCTGATCTATAATAACCAACGCCAAGCCCGGTAGAGCTCCTTTTACTTTTTCTTTATGCGTAAAGGCAGTTTGTCCATCTGGGCAGGCAGCATGCCGAAAGATCGGCAGCTTGGCGAGAATAAACTTTTGGTCAACCTGCGACACCACTTCACAATGCTGCAGGCTTGACTTGGAAAAGCGCCCTTCCAGTACTAAAGACTCTCTGTCTCCTTGGCGTCCGAGGCTTAACGAGCATCCACTTTGCTTGAACGTTACATCTCCATACCCAGCGTTAGTGTCAGCCAGGCGAGGTATCGCAGCGTTGGTTGTCTCAAAAACGGGGTTTTCCCACATTGTGAGAAGATTTTTGAGCCAAGGGCTTGCTTCCTTCGGCTTTGTTTCCTTAGTCTTCATCGCAGGCGTATTCCCAGGGCAGTTTATGCGTGGCCGCTCATTTGCCGATTGCCTAATAAACCCAGTTCTTGCGTCTACGAGAGACGTGACTTTAGTTGCTGGGTTCTCCCTGCGAAAGTAATCTTTGGGTACTGGACCGTCACTTTTTAACATCTGCCATTGCGCCTCGCTCGGAGTAATTTCTGGGCTGGCACGGTGCTTATTGAGCGCCATGTGGCTGGGTGACCCATTATCAAACTCCCTGTGGTGCATCGCGATGTCCTCAGTTCCAGTAACAGGCCCTTGAATTGTCGGACTCCGTGTATCAGCAACTTTTGGTGGGCGAGTAGTTACGACATGTTTTGGCATTGCGCTCGTTGGTGAATAAGCCAAACTGTCGGTAGAACCAGGGGTTTGCGAGTGCAAATCGGAGATCAGACTTCTCGAAAGTGAGATGCCAGGGGTTTTCGTCTTCTCGGACACTCCTACATGTGCACTCCCAGGGCGATTGTTCGATGAAGATGGAGTCGTTTGGCTCTGCGAGCGCTCTGTCAGTCGCTGGCGTTTGACTGGAGACGTGCGAGATGTTCTACCAGAAAGGTTGACCTTATGTGGACAAAAGTTGTGTTTTTTGAGAAAGGCATAGAACATTGCTTTAAGGAGATCCAGAATTTTAGGTAAGGCGTCATGACCACTGTCCAGGACTGCATCTTTGGAGGCTGTTGTAGGATTCGGAATACATCCCTGCAGTGATATCCTGAGATAGAAAACCGGCCATCGGTCGATTCCTTTTCTGGCTCTGTTGCTCTCGTTCGGAACCACAGCCTCAATTTTTTCAGCCGATGTTGGTTTGTGAAGGTCCAAATCTTCAATAAATCCAAACCGAGAGTTGGCAAAGACTTTGTTGATCTCGTCAAAGAGCACATTCGACTTGAGCTCATCAGAGATGGGCTCCATGTCAAGTGTAACGAATTGCATCTTTTTGGAAGGCGCAGGAGCAAGCGAAATACATCCATTTATAGTAATGCCCGAGGAAGAGGCACTGAGCGGCACCCATCCAGCAGCGTCAGGGTTGTCCCATAGTGAAGCCCTGGAGAGTATGCGAGATGTTCTGGATACCAAGCTGCTACTATCGGATTTCAAAGTTAAGACTCGAGTCGATCGCAGGTCGCGTAGCGTGACAACAGTGATGCCTGAGAAGCCAAGAAGCAGCGAAACTACCATCCGGACCAGCTGACCCCAGTCGCGGCCGGAGCCTGTCCGGGCCGCCTCGAGCGCTCGCTGCTTTACCCGGACAGGCATCGACCCAAACAGGTCCCGAACAGTGACTCTGGTGCCATGGGGGAAGACCAGGATCCTCTGCTCTGGAAGAGCAGGTATGTGGCGTGAAATAAACTCCGAATTGTGAATAACGAGGGTGGCGTGGGAGTTCTGTCTCTGATGGTGGGAAGTCACTGAAAGCAGAGACAGAGATGCGACGGAGAATAAAAAAGCGCCAGTCCGTCCATAAACATTATCCTGGGGAGGATATTTGGATGTAACTGCTCAGGAACATCAATATCAAGCCCACTCACTAGAGCGTTTGAAACTGACTGGGGGGTGAACAACACATACAGTGAAGCTTCCCCAGTCCTCCAGTATCCCGGAACTCGGTTTCGGGGATTCCGAAGCCATTGTCCTCGACTATACAATTCCCCAGCCGATAGTCAACTGATAGGTTGACCTTGGTTGCATTGGCATCAAGAGAATTGCGGAGGAGTCCCAGTGCCACGCCGTTCAAGGACGTTATGACCGAAGATGATTTCACTTGAGCAACCACCTCGGGCGGCAGAGGTTTGATGGACATGGTCGATTAGATGGTGACATCGCTTTGGGGCACAATGTCCAGTTCTGTTAGTAAGAGATCATGGGCGAGCTCAGTGAAGGACGGCAAGTTCAAAGTGCGCTGTCAAATCTTTGTTTGTTGTACCAAAAGCAAGTTAAAAAGTAACGACGTAAAGGAAGTAATTTCATCCAAGCTGGGTTGACTGGACAAAGCTCGATGTTAATTGTATCCGGAAGATTCGAGTTGATGCTATTGAGTACTGCAGCCTACCGCGGTTAGGTCAAAGACTAAAACCAGACTGACTGATTTGTTCCGACGTGTTCGCTGCGTGTGTTTCCAACTCAACCATCAACGCGTTGTGACAGTGTGGACCCCTCCCTATGTCATCATGTCGCATGGCGTCACGTGCTGTACTAGAATGGCAGAAGGCAGCCAATTAACGGTCGCACGACGTCCTAGTGATCGGCAAGAGGGCCTCGCCAAGCGCACCCAACCGAAGCAAGGACCCCGATTCAGTTGACAAAGCTCCGCCTTCGTGGTCAGCCCCAGACGCTTACGATGTCATCCCGGCATTGGCATTGATTGAATCGATTCGGTCAGGGAAGCATAATGCTGCCCGACCAAATCGGCAGCCATCAATAACCTCTTCAAAGCGATAAGCAACCTACCTGTTCAAGGCATATTCGTACATACCTAATTTGCCTTGCCTACAACCTGACGGACGGTACCTTATTCATGCTCCCAAACACGGCGCTTGCTCTACCAACGCACCCACCCACCTTTCCTGCCACCGTACTACGACCATTTTAACTAGAGCAGATTAAGGTACCGGCTTGGTGTCTTGGTCGATGCTTCTGCGCCAAGTCCACCTCACCCTCGTATCCCAGTCGGTGCACGCCCTCATTTGTCATTTCCGAGTCGTCCGCCTTGCGTCGTCGCTAGGCTTAGCTACAGATTGCTCCGCCATTGCAATCGTCACTTCCTCGACGTCGCCTTTACATTTATAGTCCAAAAGAGCTCGGCTCGCTGTTAGTCTCCACTATCACCATCCGCGTGCCCGATCACTCCCACCAGCGACAAACCGATATTGCCGGCAGCGAGGCCTCGAGAAATACACGCAGCTGCTCTGCCTGCCGCGCTGCTGTCGACGACGAAGACGAGTTTCCTTCTGCTGCATGTTGGCAAAGGCTCGCGGCCTACAGGTTATAATGGCAGTGACGGAACCAGGATCTCAAGGTAGGACTCATTTTGAGATTAAGTCAGATTCGAGACAACAGCATACGCGATGCCTGTAGACCGGAGGATTGTAGACCGGAGGATGCGCTAAACCCACGGTGTCATAAATCACTTTGTCTCCGCTTGGTCGTTGAGATGCAGTTTAGTCCTTAGCGGGTGCTACCGCCTATACATACGAGTCTTTCAATATTGGTACTAATCCTCTTTTTCCAGATCAAACTGATCCCAAAAGCCGACGCAGGCCCTTTTCAACATGGGTCAAGAAGCTCAAGAATTTCAAAGGCGGCTACTCGAACGAAAGTAGTACTTCAGGCTCCGGAAAACGCGAAAAGACATTGGCCAAGAAGCGCCCCTTGAAGAAAAACAATCCGTATCCAGAGTCAGGCAGGATAGGGGGTGGTACACAAGCACAGCATCGGGCAAGCACCCGCTCGGTGTCTTCAGGTCCCAGTGGTGTTACGAGCTCGACCTCACTGGCCAGGACGCTATCAATATCATCGACGACCGACGGCCATGGCCGGGCTCCCACAGCGGGTGGCAGGTCCGTAGCGCCGACTGTGTCGACAACAGACCATGATATAGCACACTCGATTGCTGCACCATCCCATGGCGCCTCGTCGGTGGCGGGTACCAGCCGCACTGCCAACGGTGGGGTCGATTCTCGACGTGGAGGCGACAGCACATTTTCTTCACCAGCGCCATCGGTGCGCTCACTAACGACAACACTTACCACTATTCAATCTATCCCTATGGGTATGGGAAACCATAACGCACACAGCCAAAATTCACATCCGACCCATCATCATTCTATTCAGTTCAACCAGCCGTTCCCAAATACGCCCGCATCTGCAATCCCCGCTCACTTGAATCCCCCGTCGGCAACTGGAGGCGGTCAGGCAGGTCACCCAACGACATATAACACTGCCACGGCGAACGGGCTGCTCACGGACAACGCCTCAATTTTGACCCTTGCCTCTTCATCTAAGCGTCGGCGTCGCCGCTCCCTAGACACTGATGCGAGCGTACGCGCTTTGGCCCCTTCATCCCTGTTCGGAGGTTCCCGCGAGTCACTTCCGCTGTCAGTTCTGTCCGCAACGATAGATAGCGGTACTGGCCCGTCTGCCTCGACTGTTCCCCCGGTCCCATCCACGCCTGGCGCAGCATCACGCAGCGTGGCCGAACGGGCCAGCATATACAGCATCACTGGCATTGGGGGCACTGACAGGAACAGCTTGTACGCTGGGAAAACCCAAACGCAACAAGCGCAGTCACTTCCGCCCCAGGACAAGTCTGGTGGAAGTGCTGTTGGTGCGGACGCTGCAAGTGTCCGAAGCGGACGTCTGGGACACGGTCGAGCCGAGAGCGTCAACGGCAGTCTTGGCGTGACAAGTCCATTGACTAGTCCCCGCGAGGACTCGGGCGAGGAGGAGGAGAAGGCCGAATCAAGCAAAGCAGATGTGGGTGACAAGCCGGCCTCTTGAAATTGGCGTTTCTGGCCAGCAATCCGCTTTCTCTCCTTGATGTAACAGCTTTCATACTCGAGAGCATGTCGAGCGCTCTCCTCTAGTGGCCAACCACACTGCTGCGTTGGCCGTCGGCTTTCTTTCTTCTCTCTTCTGCGACGAAGTTAGGACTTTGTTTGCTTTGTTTCGTTTTATTAGAAATTCATTTCTCGGTTATGGTCGGAGGCAAGGAGGGGGGGAACGTTTCATAATAAGGCAGGAATCCGATACCCAAAGCGTAGTTATTCTGATCGGCTTAGTATCAAGGAATATTTGAGAAGCCAAAACACACAGCTTCGTAACAGAGTTTATTGTTTTCTTTTCCAACTTTGAGCTCAGGCTTGCAAAGTCGAACGTTGTCAGCCAAGATAGCAGATATCATACATTCCATACTGGATGGTGACAGTTAAAACATATCAGCGTGTAAACACAAGCTCGAATCAGTATCCAAGTATAACGTGGTCAATTTACCGTATCTATCTAAGGGGGGGCATAATACCAAATCTGCAAGGTTTCGCTATGTAAAAGTGAGTGACAATAACCGGACATTATCTTCCAAGACGTGGATTCATTGCAAACAAAAAACAATCTCTTTCATCCCATGACATTACCAAACTCTAAGCATTCTGTTAAAGTTTGGTGTTGAACATTTTCCAATGCACAAGACAAGCAAGCAAGCACCTGCGGACTCTTAAGATACTGTCCAAGACGCCTCATTAAAAATCGATTCTCACATCAGAGCTCCTCACCAACGTTGACTGGGTCAGGCCCTGAGGACTGTTCCGTTTCTGGAAGTGCCTGCTCCACCTCAGGGGCGGGCAACGACGCGTCTAGAGTCTCTTTGGTGGAGTCCTCGACCTCTGGTCGACTGATCTGACTGGAAACCTCGGGATCGGTATTAACTTTGTTGGAGTCGGAGACCTGGGGTACTTCTGGTTTGGAATCTTCAGCCTCAGCCTTGGGAGTCGTTGCTACCTTGGTCGCCGCGGGTAGCTTGACGACCTCCGTTTGGGTAACGATCTCAATCTCGACTTCTTCCTCTTCCTCCTCATCCACGCCAGACGCCTCGGGAGCAGCTGAAGCCACATCAGTAGCCGTCACCTTGATGGTCTCGGTTACTGTTTCGTATACTCGAACAGTTTTCTTATTCTTTGGCTTGACGGCAGGCGGATCGACAGGTTCAATCTTAGGAGTCGAGGAGGTGGCCACTGACATGACTGGAGGCTCAGGCATAGGGAAACTTGCCTTGACCTCGACAACGGGGGCTTGCTGAACCTCAGCCACAGCGGGATTCTGTACAACAGGGGCCGCCAAGAATGAATTGAACTCCTGTTGCCTGAACTGCTGCTGTTGCTGTTGCTGTTGCTGCTGCTGCTGTTGTTGTTGTTGTTGTTGTTGTTGTTGATGGAGGTAAATTGATCGTGCAATCTCTGCTTCCCGCTCTTGAACTCCAGACACTCCGGACATGGAGTAGGCTGGCTGCTTCAGGGCGAACAAGACAACCATGACGCTAAGAGCTGCAATTGCAACATTCCTCCGGTCACGCAATAGAACCTTTGCTGCCTCAAAAAGCAGTTCCGGCAGAGACTCGTCACCCCGATGACGGTGCTGAGGAGCGTTGTGTGCTCGCTGTTCTTCTCGCCTCCTGTAGGCTTGCTCACTGTGCGAGACCGGGGTCTGATGCTGTGGTGTGTAGCTGTCGTCATACTGATGACGACTCCTGTAATCACTCCTGACCGGCGATCCCGACTCGTTGATATGAGAGTCTCGTGGCGGCGATGGAAGTCCGTAGACGTCCTGATATGGCATATTCCTGCTGTCCGTCCTGCGGTGTGATCCACCAAGCGCCATCGCGGTGTCCAGAGGAGGTGGTGAGGAGTAGCCTTGTTGACCAGAAGTGCTATACTGCCGGACGTGGTGGGAGTTTGCCCTCATCCTGCCATCATGAGACTCGGGTGATTGGTGGCCATAGATCTCACGGAGCCTTTCCTCCTCACGTCTTCTTCTGTCTCCATCCCGATCCTGGGGATCGGCAGACATGAGGCCACTTCCTGATGGCGGAGGCGGGGAGGATGCATGAAGCATCGGGTTTGGAGAAGGGGATTGAATGGCTCGTGGGGAAGAGAACCGATGATGAAGTACGGTCTGATCAGCGGCAGACCCGTTGAAAGAGTGGCGGAAGTCGTCTTGCTCAATGCTCTGCAGGATGTCGTCTCTCTCCGCAAAGTCAAAGTCGTCCGCACCATCGATGGCTTGGTGAGCTTCCTGCGCTTCTTGGGCCCTAGTCTCAATTTCTCGCTTTTCGGCAGCCTGCCAAGACTCCAGACGCTCCAGTTCGCCCTGAACCGCCGGGTCAACAATGGGCTCGACCTCGACATCGACTCTCTCCATCTCTTTCCAGCAAGCACCCCATGCCCCGGCCTTCATGAGCCCGTTGCTGGCGTAGACTTTGACGCGGAAAATACGGCCTGGCCCAAGATCTTCGTATCGAATGTCATGTTTACAGGTGGCACACCAGTGTCTTTTGTCTCTATCGCTTTCCTTTTGATGCATACTCGAGACGGCATCGTCCTCGAACTCGCTGTCAGTCTCATCATCGAGCTCGGTGATGTTTGAAGGCCCTAGGTAGTGGCCGCATTCGAGGATCCTTGCTCTACGGCGCAAAGGCAGCTCAAGTGCCTCAAGCAGCCTCTCTTCAAGGACCTCGTAGTCACCCTCAGGGTGCGGTAAGAGAATTCCCCTCTCGAGCACCGTGTCGCCCATTCGGTCCTGGAGGATACGCCAATTGTCACGAAGGCCTTTTAGCTCCTCGCTGGGCTTGAACCCACCCTCGGTTGCCTCGTCAAGGTCCAGGCGGCCCTCGTTTAAGACGCCTGCCCAGGCCCACCGAAGCGGCAGCAGGGTGCAATGCAGAAGGACAAGAGGCGCCGATTCCTTCCTTACCCGGAACCGCGGCGGTGTGGGTCTACCCTTGGGCGAGTACTGGGCTGACACACTGGGACTCCCCATCCGCGAAACTGATTGCGGATTGTTTCCATGTTTCTTGCTGGATCGGGGGGTAGAGAAAACCGATGGAACCGGTGAAGACATCTGCATAGCTCGCACGTCCGATATGGTGCGGAAAGGGTGCCTGGGCGTGGTCTTTGTCGGTATCATGTATTCCTCGCCGTCATCAAGTTGGCTTCCAGAGTCGAATTGGGAGAATTCAGAGATTCCAGAAATTCTAGCGGAGCGCCTATGCTCAGATCCGTGGTCCCTCGTTCTGGACTTGTAGTCACCCGACTTGTAGTCGCCTGACTTGCTAGAGTCCGGCCTGTCGCTCAGTCCGTCTGCGTTAACGGACCCAAGAGAGCTGCGGGGGCTGCGGTCACTGAAGACGTCGTCGTCGTCTGGGTCATGGGGATCACTGCTATCACCCCCAGCCTCGCCCTCCGAATGGGCTTGTTCGGCGGCATCCAGTGCACGTGAGTCAGTGGACGTCCGTCTGTTTTCCGAGTTTGCAGTTTCATGAAAAGAGGCATCATGGTCGTCGTCATGAGTGTTGCTCAAAAGCGACTCGTCGCCGTCTGGCTCATCATTGGATGACTCCTCAGACTTGCGGGCCTTGGCTTTTTTCTCGATCTTGGCGACAACGGCTCTTGCAGCCTCCTGGGTGAGTGCCTCCGCTCCCACTGAGGTTTTCCTGTCAGACACACCAGAATCTCTGCGGGTGGCATCTTGGTCTTCCTGGGCGACCATCACGGATGCTCTTGGTGTCTCTTCGTCATCCTCGGCAAGCCTTTGTTCCTTGTCCAGGTCAGCCTGATCAGGAACAGCCTCGGGTTCCTGATCGGCATTGCTCCCGTCTGCAGCTTCTTCGGAGGATTTTTCTTCCTCGGGAACTTTGGAAGACGGCTCCTCGCAGGCTGGGTCATCGGCATCGGCTCCTGTCTCGTCGACGGCGTCTTGTGCAACCTCTACCGCGGCGTCCTGTGGCTCAGGTTCCGAAGTCGTAGTCACTTCATCTTCATCTTGCTGTGGTGTAACTGGGTTTTCGACTGTGCTATCGATTTCCTTGTCATCGACGGCATCATTTGCGGCCTTTTCCTGTGCTCCCGGTGCTTCCGCTCCTGTGTTCTCCTTGTCGTGATGTGTAATCTCCGCGAGCGGAGACGCTCCTTCCTCGTTGCTGACTACAATGCTGGTTTCTTCGTCCATTGGTGTACTTAGGCAGGATGGGTCGACATGTATATCGAAGTCGAGGTCGTCCGACTTTCGTGGCATATTGGCTTGGGCTGGCGAGCTGCAAGCCAGCTGTTTCTTGTTATTATGTACTGAGAGTTCTAGTCCAAAGTGGGTCGTCACAGGCAACGGAGAGATGCTTTTGCCTTTTTAGCAAAGACGGAAGACCGCATGGAAACCCCTAATGAGGTGTCACGTAAACCTTAGGGGTCTCCTTGTAAAGAGCAGTTCGTAGGATCTATTGTTGGAGGCGGTAAATTGTTGTTTACTTTGATGCACCCCACTGTTCGTTGCTGGGGCAAAATGCGCTGGCGTCGGTTGATTGGTGGGGGGTCCAGCAGCCAAGGCCCGGCACTAGGCGCCGCATCCACCTGCGCCATCTGCATGTTGGCGGCAGTGTTGCGGTCTGGGATCGTCGGATTGGACCTTTGGGCTTGGCTCGTCAAAGAAGACTGTCATGATGGAGATTTTTTTTTCACTTCAGATCATCAGTCCGGGCGCTGGGATCTGTCGGTAGTATGCAAAAAAAAAAAAGTTGTTATTAGCCAGAATGTTGAAGGGTTTGAAGCGGAGGTACATGCACAGCAAACATGGGTTAGACTACTGCTACAGTAGATAGAATTCACTTGTCACCCAAAATTGGATTATGTTTCTGCTGTCTGACGTCACCCCACTTTTATCACTTCTCGACTTTTTTCAGCTTTGATGACCTTGAAGCTTCAAATGAACCTGTCAAGTCTGTGGACCAAGAAAAAGAAAAAGATTATCACTCTAACACTCCAACCTCGAGCTTTAATTAATCGAGCGGCACTGAACCATGATAATTTTGCCTCTCCCATCAAAGCCGCCAAGGCATTTCGGTCTCGCACCTAACGCTTGACTCTGGACCAAGCTGCACGTCGACCTGAATCCATGCCTGAAAGGTCTCGGCTAGTGCCCATTTTAGCCTGTCGCGGTGGAGGCGTCGTTCACCGCTGTGTTTGGTCAACGCCTGCGTCGCAAAAGAACAAACGACGTCATGATTTAACTGATCGGCTTCGGGATGCCCCTGTGCCTTTGACCATTTAGCGCATTGCTAGGCTGATAACTGAGCTGCACGCTCGGGTGTACACTGTACATACGTAGGATTATCGAGGGCTATCATTGCCATGGGCGTTACTTAGCTGTTGTTATCTTCACCTACCCACGTGCTCCATGCCGAGCTGCGAGAGGGTCCAAGGGTCTAGAACTTGAACCTAGCCCGTCATCGCCGATGCCTATACTATCGAACCTTACATTGCAGTGTGCATCCCAACCGTCTCCGTGCTAGAGGGGATTGTCCTGTTCCTGGTACCTGGCTTGTGTTTCGCGGCTACTCCGTACATATACATATGCCGCCACGCGTGCAAGTTGTTTCCAAATTCCACGACAGCTGCCCACGTTCCCTGTTTCCTGACTGACCTGCATGAGGACTTGAGGTGAGCTTTGTGTGACTTGTGATAAGAACTGCTTGACTGCCTCATAGACGACATAAATATCCCCTCTGTCTTCTTTCCCAGATATTGGCTCTCCCTGCTCTACCACTCCCTTCCATCACTCTATATTCATCCACGCGCCAAGCCATTTTCTTGATCTTTCGTTGCCCAACATGGGGTCCCAAAACGAGCCAACCCCAGAAAACATGACGATGATGCAGGGCTTCGAGTGGTATGTCCCGGCAGATCAGAAACACTGGGTCAGACTTGAGAAGCAGATTCCCCAGCTCAAATCATGGGGTATCGACAATATCTGGGTACCACCAGGGTACGCTATATACATGTTCCCCCATCCCAGCAAGCCCAGTGAAGAAATTCTAACCAGCTTCCTTCAGATGCAAGGGGTCGTCCAAGACTGGCAATGGGTACGACATCTACGACCTCTATGACCTAGGCGAGTTCGACCAAAAGGGGAGTGTGGCCACCAAATGGGGAACCAAAGAGGAGCTCGTCAAGCTTTGCTCTACGGCCAAATCCAAAGGAGTTGGCATCTACTGGGACGCTGTTTTGAACCACAGGTTTGCAGCCGATCACAAGGAGACGTGCCCGGCCGCCCAGGTCGATGAAGAGGACCGCAACAAGTTCATCAGCGACACGTATGACATAAAGGCCGTGAGTTTGATAGAGTCCCCACAACCCCTGACTTTTTTACCCTAAGGAAACTTGACAACTAACATCATAATCGATCAAGTGGGTTGGCTTCGACTTTCCCGGTCGTAACGGCAAGTACAGCAAGCAGAAATACCACTGGTATCATTTCAGTGGCGTCGACTTCGATGCCAAGAACGAAAAGACAGGCATCTTCAAGATCATGGGTGACAAAAACCAGGGATGGGCCGAGGACGGCGATGTCGATAGCGAGAAGGGGAACTAGTACGTGGCGGGTCACAAGCCAATGCCCAAACGCCCTCATATATATATATATACCCATACATGGCTCCTGCTAACACTGGATGGGAGTAAAGCGACTATCTCATGGGCTCCGACCTGGACTACGACCACCCAGAGGTCCAAGACGATGTGTTGGCCTGGGGCAAGTGGATAGCCAAGACGATCCCACTGGCTGGCATGCGGTTTGATGCTGTGAAGCACTTCAGTGTCGACTTCCTGTCGCGCTTCATCACCGAGCTCGACGAAGCCTACGGCCAAGGTTGGTTCTTCGTCGGCGAGTTTTGGAAAGATAGCCTCGACGACATGTCAAACTACCTGCAGCGGATGGGTAAAAAGTTCAGCCTCTTTGACGCCCCCTTGGTCTACAGCTTCTCAAGGATATCCCAGGGAGACGGTGAAGACATGAGGAAGGTCTTCGACAACACTCTGGTGCAGCGGGAGCCCATCAACGCCGTCACCTTGGTAATGAACCACGACACCCAGCCTGGACAGGCACTCGAGGTTCCCATCGCCGACTGGTTCAAACCGCTAGCCCACGCCTTGATCCTCCTCAGGTCTTCAGGCTACCCTTGCGTCTGGTACGGCGACCTGTACGGCACCAAGGCGGAGGAGCCTGCACCCCCCAGCTGCGGTGGATCGCTTCCCAAGATGCTGTTGGCACGCAAGCTCTACGCCTACGGAGAGCAGGCAGACTACTTTGACTACGCCACCTGCCTCGGCTGGGTCAAGTATGGCACCTGGGACCGCCCGTACGGCTGCGCAGTCGTCATCAGCAATGCCGGGCCGGGAGAGAAGCGCATGCACGTCGGTGAGATGCACGCCGGGGAGACCTGGACCGACCTGCTGGGTTGGAGTGACGAGGAGGTCGTCATTGGCGAAGACGGGTTCGGCTTGTTCAAGTGTGGACAGTGCAGCGTCAGCGTCTACGTGAACAAGGACGCTGAGGGCCGCGAGCGTTTCGGCGAGAATTTGTAAGTCCTTCCGCCTCTTCCGCCCCTATTGTTGCAATTTGCTGCATGTCCATACTCTAGACATGAAACTGCGGACCACTGGACTCCCTTTGTCCGTGTCACCATTAAAGACTAATTTTGTATGATGATGATGATCTAGTGATTCCAATATATACGGCGACGAGAAATAGAATGCTGACTGCTGAGTTTACATGTTCCTGGACTTTCTTGCGATATGTGACTGGGGGATCTAATGGAAGTCGCGAGGTTTTCTATCTCAACTGTATAAGCTTGAATCCGAATATTAGTCTCCTGTTTAGTGAAAAACACCATCAATAGAAGGGATCAAACACTAGAATTGAACAAAACAGGTAATCTTTTGGGTTGACGTATGTTCGGTAAAGTTGAAAAATCTAGTTCTGCGGCATTGTAGCTTCTGACCACTAGACTAGGCCTAGTCTAGCATAGTATCATATGTTGATCACGGTTGTCCTGTACCAGGAACTCAGCTCATGGTGTTCGTAACACGACATAAAAGCCATTACTTTTGGCACTGCTTTCTATAGTCGTCTGCTTTTCACACGAACTGACTATTGCTCAAGTGACCGGCTATGCAGAGCAACGTTGTGACTCCAGCTCCAGATACCTACCTGCTGTAGCACAGCTCCGTTTTGGGAAGCATTGCAATGTATGATCGAGCCACCTGGGGTGTACTGGTTTGTCCTTTCCAGGCCGGTCAGGGGACAAAAGGTTTCCCAGCCCTCAAAAAAAGAAAAAAAGAAAAAAAAAAAGGTTTGGCGAGGTGTTGCGTAACGAAGCATCTGGCCATGCGGATATTTAACAATTCTCTGCAGGCCTACATGTAACCTAGCACGCGGTTTTGAAGACTCTTGATGATGATGTGGTCGCTAGTCCTAGTCATGGAAACAATCGACCTTCCCTAGGCATGGGTTTTCAGAAGGATGAACATCCTTTACGCGTGAGAGGAGTTTGCGAGTATGTGCTGGTCACTTGGCGTTTGACTGTATCTGCAACGTCAGGGTCACAGGGGTAAGTGCATGAAGACGAGTGCTACCAGTTTCTCATAGTATATAAAACCAAATACTCTCTCATCGTGAACAAAGTTGCCACGAAACCTTGCAGGTGCATCAGGGGCAAGTCATTAAGCTGTGGCATTCGGTAAAACTTGGCCTTTCAAACCATCTATAGAAAGACCCATGGACTTAGAGGGTCAGTAAAACGGGGAGTCAGAGCAGCCCTCCCCCCCTTTTCGTCCGCCTTTGTACTACTTTCTCACGCCAAAAACCGTTGCCTCCCTTTGGAACAGCTCAATACGGGAGCGACTTTTCAATCGAGAAGATTATTAGTGCGCGCGGGTGGCAAGAAAGAGAGGGTGTGTATACGATAAAGAAATTTCCGTAGGGAGAAACAAGCGAGGCCCGTTGATCAGCTCGCCGACTAGAACATGCAGCACGCAAATGCGCACAAGGATCATTGAGAGGTGACACCTGGAGGGAGAGAGCTGAGAAGGGAGAGAAAAAGGGGCGGGAGTCTCTTGTCCACAGCAAAGGCCGAGTAGGGACGCCTCGTAAAAGGACAAAATCCAAAATAGGATTCGCCGAGGTGGTCTGACCATGACCCAACCCTTTTCTGGCAGCTCGAATTTCCCGGTAGCTTGGGTAAGATGCGAACCGTGCTGTCCAGGCTCGTTTGTGCCAGTCCTACTCGACAGGAAAAACACAGCGGGATAAACGTTTAACCCCTCTTGAACAACCAACCAGTCAGCCAGCCAGTCAGTAAACAGCCATGAGGGCACGCGCTGGGAGTCCGAACTTTGGAAACATGGCGAGGGCCAACAAGCACAAAGCAAAAGTGAGAAAACGGTGGGACGGAGAAAGGAGAGGCAGGCTGGCCACAGGATGCCACCTACAGCGATGGCAGCTGACCATCGCTTGGTTGTCACCCCTGAGAAGGGGGCGGCGGGCTTGTGTGCGCTGCTTTATGCACCACACCGCTGTTTAGGGCGCCACAAGTAGTTCGCAAAAGGCGTGCGGAGCAACAGGTTGTTGGACTTGCGCGACTAGATGCCCGAGTCGATGAGGAACTCTGGCCGTCCCATATCTTCCAAGAGCAAAACAGGAACCAGCTCAATATCCCCAGGACACGACAACTGGGTGAGTAGCGAGTCCACAAAAGACGGGAGAGATGGTTTGAGATCACAAAAGGCATGAGGAACGTATAGGTTTAATAAAAGACAAAAAAGAATAACTCCGTCGTCATATCGTTATAGGAAAAATACATAGCCCGGAAAATACCGGAGACTGCCAATGTGCAGCCAGGCCTTGACTATATGGAAGTGCAGCAAAAGAGTTCCCCCACCCGATCTGAATGAAATGCAACCCAACCGATGATTCGCGCCTATATCAACCAAAATTTCCCATATGAGATCTGCTTCTGATATCTTTCGTGGTGCGTCTGTGCACCAGGTAGGCAACACCTTACCGAGCAGGTATTGCATATTACACCCCTTGGACTTGGTTCCGGTAAATAAACCATCCGTAACCTAAGACATGAAATTCAAAGACTCCAGCTCCTCCATCATGGCATCTAACCTGGCGGTCAGACGAGCGTATCTCAATTCTGCGAGGACAGCCTGCTTTTCCTCATCAGCAGCATCGACGAGCTCGTATCTAGCCAAAGCCTTGTCTGTCTCGATGCCTCCAAATATGTCGACCTCTACCAGCTCGTCCAAATTCGTGTCCAGAGGCTCGGCAGATTCAGATGAGTTGGGCGAGTCATTGTAAAGAGCAAACATTGGGTCGTCATCAAACTCGTGATCGACGATAATGGGTGTGGCAGGTGCCTCAACCTTATCTTCCTCAGTCAGCTCGTGGCGAATGATGGGAGAGACTTCGACCTTATCGTCCTCCGAGTCGAAATGCTGGCCAATAAAGTTGGACTCCTTGCCCGACAGGGCAGCAGTGTCAACAGAAGGTGGCAGAATGATCTCGGGAGTCTCGAGCACGGCATATACTTGAGGCTGGAAGTTGAAGCCCGAGGTGTCGGTGTCAAGTGTCAACATAGAGAAATCCATGTTTTGCTCAGGAATCATGGCCATGCCGATTTGCTGACGCTGTTGCTGTGCCGCATAAGGGTTAACGTCCTTGGGTAGCTGGCGGGCCTCCTGCCTTTGCTCAGCTTGGGGCGCCGGCGCTGATGCCTGGGGAACAGATGCAGGGTTGGTGCTGAGGCGATCCAAGAAGTCAGAGAATGATGGTGAAGACAGAAGCATGCGCGTCAAGTCTTGCAGACGCTTGTTCTCCTCCATGAGGGCGCGGTTCTGCGACCTCAGGTCACCGTTCTCGGTGACTTTGTTGGCGATCTCTGACTCCAGTTGGGTGATGTATTCTGGGTGGGAAAATGAATGTCAGTATACTGAGCCAAAGTGATTCCAGATGAAACAAGTTGATTACTTACCCTTTCTCCGTGATCGGAAGGCACGAGCCGAGACCTTGTTTCTCAATTGACGGCGCTCTTTGCTGGTCAACTTCTTGCCCTCCTCGCTGGCCAAAAGCCTCTCGTCCTCATCCATGTCCTCTTCCTCCTTCTTGGAGCGAGGATGTTGCAAAACAGGGCTCTGCTCTTGGCTGTCCTGGCCATCGGGCTTGGCCCGCATAGACTGCAAGAGTTGAGAGATCTTCTGCTCAACGAGAGGATCTGAGGGCTGACCAGACTTGGAGCGCTGGTGCTTGGGCGGCTGGCTTTGAGACTGTTGCCTCTGGTGCAACATCTGGGCTTCTTGTTGTTGCCTTTGTTGAGACTGAGCCTTGGCGATGGCGGCCTGTTGTTGGTGCATTCCAGGCCACACCCGGCCGACGTTGCTGGTTGTAGATGAAAGGACCGAAGGAGAAGGGACGCTGTTGGGCTCCTGGCCTCCAATGGCGCTGGGATTAACGGTCGTGCCGAAAAGGAATCCGTTATCAGCAGATGGGTCAAACTCCATTTCCATATCGGTGTGGAGCGATGGGCTGGTGTTGAAGTCGAATGAGGATTCTGTGTTTCCCATTGCCATGCCAAAGTACTCGTCAATGTTAAACGGGTTGTACCCGCCTGCAACCTGGGCGTTGTTCTCGTTCACAGCCAAGGTGTTTGCCAAAGCCCCGGGGACGATTCCCGTCTGTTGCTTGTACATGTCATAGTCGTGGCTAGGCCCAGTAAGGGGCTGGCTGGTCGACATCATCGAGATGGGAGTGGTTGTGGTCGGAGTCGGCCTCGAGAAGGATGCCTTAGTAGTGGCGGCGGGCGAAAGCGAGGGCGATTGGTATGACATGCCATCGTTGAAGGCATTCATGTCGATGAAGGTGTCGACAGCGAGCGAGTCCATCATGCCGCCCTGCGAAGAGCTAGGGCTATGGTTCGAAGGTGCTCTCGACATACTCCTGCTGCCGTAATCCAACTCCTGTTTGATGGTGCTACTCATCGATTGGGGGCGTGATCGGAAATGATGGCGAAGACGATTTCGCGTCTTCTTCGTCGCCTTACTCGATTCAAGTCGACTGGGTCAGAGTTGTTGATTTGATGGATTGATTGATTGATTGATTGATTGCTAGTCGGTGAAGATGTGGAGAGTTGGTGTCAAAGTGGAGGAGAAACGACTGAAAGACGTCTCTCAGTGTGCGTATGTGATGCGTAATATGGAAATGGGACAACACTAGGACAGTTTGGTAGTGCAGCGAGGAAAAGGGTTTTGTCTGGCGAACGGACGGGGTGCCTTGGAAAAGTTGCACAGAGGGGGATGGATCGGTCGGAAGTGGGCCATGGGGGGGTGGGCTTGGGCCTCTTGGCCGTTGCGTCCGCTTGGCCCGGTTGAGCAGGGCAATGCAGGCTGACCAAGGGGGTGTGGCTCTTCATGGGTAGAGGGACGCGTCAGCTCTTCTCCTCGGTCAACTACCAAATAAGAAGACCAGCGACTGGTTCGGACCAATCAACACCTCGGCAAGCGCACAAAGTGGAACTTTCATAGCGGGTAATGTCGCGAGCTTGTTCATCAGGTACTCTCCACAAGTAGGCGCCAGGATACATCGTTTACTGCAGGCACCCCCACCATTTATCAAGTACCTTTTGCCCGTCCAAGCAAATCAATCTCCCATGCTACTGGACCGCAGGTAGAAAGTTGGCAGCAGTCAGTCCAACTTCCAGAAGCCGCCAGTCTCCCCAGACCTCCGGTCTTGGCTCTACACTATCACTTTCTGACACCTATCCGCCTGCGGCCTGAGGATGACGACGACATGTACCCCCTCTGGGCTTAGAACGATGGCTGAAAAGAGGTGATGATGACAACCAAAGTCATCCCATCATAGTAATAACATGATATTTCAGCAATTCTTGGCCGTTGCAAAAACCTGCACCAAGTAAAAGCCATACATGGTTGCGACAGCAAACACGATGGCAACAACGACGACTATTTTTCCTCCAACACTATTAAGCTTCCGCTCTTTTGCCCAAAGCATTACATGGCAAATTATGAGGCCTCCTCAGACCATGGCGATCCTGGCGATTGATATCACCTTGCCAGACTGACCGTTGTAAAAAAAAAAAAAAAAAAAAAAAAAAAAAAAAAAACGATCGAATGAAATGAGGAGCGAGTTCCCGCAACTACGGTACGGTACTTTGAGTTTTGGAGCCGGGTGGGCTATACCCCTACAGAAAGAAGAGAAACAAGCCAGTGCCGCCCCGTTGCTGTGGATGGGATGGGCAAATTATTAGCCCGGGGATTATGGGCGGGCCAATTTTTTGGAGGCTGTGCAATTCGCAGTTGTCACTGTGGCTATTCCGAGCTGAAGAACACGAGATTTGTCCCGACCAGCAAATCGCCGTGATTTAACATCCAACCAATGCAAATTCACCAAAGTACAAAACATTGAGCAGCAGTACTCGAATCTCGCCAGAAATGACATCCACTTGTTACCCGCTGTAATTTACCACGGACCCTTCTGTTTGAGTAGCAGATGCAACCTCAAAGGGCAGTCAAATTTGTGGGTTTCGTTTCAAGCGGACAATGGACACGGAAAAGGCGGGCCCGCTAAACCTTTCCGTCACATATCTGTTTGGCCATTGGAGTTCACGACACGACAGGTTTAACAGACTCCTTGTTGATTGTTGTGAGCCACTGGCATCGGACGAAAATCGTGCACCGCCTCAAACACGGACTTTTTTTTTTCTCACTTTTGGCCGGGCCTGAGAGCTGACGCCCGACCTTCAACCCACCGAGTAATATGGTCGGTCCATCTTGCACTCAAAGTCTGAGTTGATCTGATATAAACAAAAAGAAAAAAAGATGGAATGGTTTGGATTTGGTGTCTAATGTTCGTTCTCCAAGTTCCTTAAACTACCCAATGTTAGATCCCTAAGTACAGTCGGTAGGATAGGCTAAATCCGAGTCCGAGGTAGGTTGATTGTCTCGTTCTTTTAGCGTCCACGGGAATAGATCGGGCAAACCCGCAAAGGGAGAAGAAATTCAATAGAACTAAAATAAAACAGGGGCTCTCTTGAACCAGGTAGGCTTCGGCCAGCACAGTTGTAGTAGGCGTGTACAAATTCCCAAGGGTCTCCACGCCAATCGGTGGGTCGGTGTTTTATCGTCTCCGCGGTTCCCCCTGGCACAGGGCTGACTGCACTGGACTTGCCTGAGCTGTGCGGGCTGTGCGGGCTTGCTGGCTGTGATCCTCAAGCCAAGGCAGATCTGAGTACCTGAATGCCCGGGGACTGTGCAAGCTGCAAGGCTTCTGGTTTACTCTACAGGAACATGGCCCGATCGGAATTTCTGAGCAAACCGCGCTGGGATAATTATACTCTCAGCAGTTGTGCAATACATACAGCAGAGCGGCTTACAGCGGCCCCATTGTCCAGGTTTTGTTGCTCAACAACGGACCTCCTTGACAAACAGTACGGAGTATTCTCCTATTACAGTGTTACAGCCTAGGCGAGATGGTTTGACTAGATGGATCCCTGGATACCTCAATGCGCTATGATCGGTCCCGAGAATATCTGGGCTCCTGCTTCAACTTGCTTAAAATACTCTTCGTTAGTCTAGCCTCTCGCAAAGTCATGCTAGATAAGTGTTTGGGCATATTGATTTTAGGGGGGTCACAGGTATGTTTGCTAGTCACAAATCACTAACCCTCCACGGTCTCCTAACCGCGGAAATACAAGATACCCAAGACAGGATTGCCGGGCCATGGTTTGTTCCAGATGTTTTTGGGTTGCTTTACATAGTAGACATACATTCGAGTGTTCGCCTATTGGAATTTGGGATTCTCTGAGCACTGTTCAAGAAACCTGTCCAGGGAAAGCAAAGTAAAATCCTCTACCGTCAGCATCGATGTCAAAGACTTGACCAAAACACAAATTCCCAGGCTCGCGCGCGCACCAAACTTGGCAGCAACGCCAATTCTGCATGACAAAATGGGGGGTGTAGCAACAAATCCTCGGCATTCGGAGTGTGAGCAAGCTTGAGCGAGGCATGGATGTGGCTGCCTGTCAGAACATAGTGGTTAAGCAGGTTCTTCTGTTTTCTGGGAGGTGGCGTTGGTTATGGAGCTTGGCGTCTGGGTTTCGTCCAAAAATCGACAGCAAAAAAAAAAAAAAAAAAAAAAACAGCCGAGGAGTCCGCGGTCAATCTCGACTAGAGAGTTTATGTGAAAACTAGCAAAAAAACACCCGTCCGCTTGCAAGAGCTTGTTTGGGTTATTTGCTGGCGACCGAGTTCAGATTCGCACATTTCCGGTGCTATTTTTGGCGCTGGTCCCCGTTTGCTAAGGTCAAGTGACAAATCTACAGTTCCGTACTTTCCGACATGCGATCGACAATTGTCGGATTTTATGCAATGGACGGGATTGATGCCACCTTCAGGTTAACTCCCGTGGACAATCTACGTTGCCATGGATAGTGGCGGTGCGCAAACTCGATGTGGCAAATGTATGTGGCGCAATCATGGTGCTCCACTTTTGCTCTATCGATCTGCGGCAGGGATTCCACGCACCCCTAACCCTCCCGTTGTTGCGTTCAGAGTAAAAGCAGCGTTCTTAGAGCCAGGGGACTGTTAGGGTTAGGCCAATCGGTAACACCTTCAAGCGCAACAACAAGTCAGTCGCCTTGGTCACGAACCGCAAGCGGTTTTAGCCCTCTGCAGTGCGGGAGCATCAGCGCATGAGCGTGCTAAAACCATCTGTCTTGCTCACATCAGCTGTAACAGCATCGCCCGCAGTCAGCAAAAAGCCAACACTTTTCCGTATCCCCATATTGACATGCCAAACGCCCCAGCAGGTTTCTTCCCAGCTTGCCCGTTTCCCGTCCGCTCCGTAAAGTGCCCCATCCCGTCCGCCTCATGCGTGAGCTCGGCAGCGGCAAAGAATATAAATAGACCCTGAAATGGTTATTTATTACTCCGTGATAAAGTTTGTACAGTTGGCATCAGCCCCCTTGTCATGTGGGATCTTCGAATTCCCAAAGACATGTTCTCTTGAAGGGCGACAAGAAACGAGGGTGCTCCAATGAGTAATTATTGGTCAGTGTGTTGATAAACATAACGGGAACATGAACAGCACAATTCACCATGCTGGGTGTTTCGGTGAAAAGACCAAAAAAATCCTCGGGTGCACGGTCAACATCAAGTGCACGCCGGCGATTACCAGCTAGCTGTCTGAGTGGCAAGTCGTAAGCTCGTTTTCTTGCATGTGTTTTTAAGGGGCACGTTCAAGTATAATGGACAGATAGACTAGACTAATGAACGTATAATATATAATTTTCTGGACCACGCCTGATTCTATAGTCTTTCTCTTTATAGTCTCTGTTTCAACTATCCTTTCTATATAGGTTCATCGCGGGGCTCAATCAAAACCTCGTTGACAGCCACATGCTCTGGTTGCCGCAGTGCATACACGATCGAGTTGGCCACGTCCTCGGCGTCGAGAACCTTGGCCCCCGTTGGCTCGCCATACTTCTTGATGGCCTCTTGATCAGTCGACATGCCGAGAAGTTCCGTTGCTGTGTTACCGGGCTGAACAGATGTTACCCGGAGCCCAGTGCCAGCCGTCTCGACACGAAGGCTTTGCAGCGTGGCCTCGACGAAAAACTTACTGGCCGAGTAGACGCCAAGGCCAGGGAACACCTTTCTGCCGGCGTCAGATGAGATGGCGACAATATGTCCCTTGCCACGAGAGAGCATTGAAGGCACAGTGGACGAAAGACAATGGAGCAACCCCTTGCAGTTGACGTCGACAGTGCGCTCCCACTCGTCCGTCTGCACATTGGCCATCATGGTGAAATACATGACGCCTGCACAGCTGACAAGGATATCAATAGGTCCCAGCTCCTCGCTGGCCCTTTTGATGAGCGATTCAACTTGAGCTTTGTCGGTGACGTCAGTCTTGTGAACGATCACCTTGGTTCCGTTCGTGGAGATCTTTGCTTTCAGGGCATCCAGAGCCTCTGTTCGTCGAGCTGCAAGAGCCACATGGACACCTTCCCTGCTTAGTGCAGTCGCCACAGCAGCACCGATTCCTGACGATGCTCCCGTGACGACGGCCACCTTGCCAGACAGAGGCCCCTTGGTTCGGACGCGGAGCGCCACACCATCACGACGAGGGGGATGGGAAAGCCAACCGCGGGCGTACCAATCGCGAGTGTACGTCTCGAACAATTTGCTGTCAGTCTTCGGGCGCTTGACGTCGTAAAGATCCAGCACTGACTGCGTCTTGGCGTCGTTGAGGACTGTGACGGCTCGAAGGAACTCAACCTCGGGCATGCCGCGGCGGAGAATGCCCGCAGTGAAGGAATCGTCGCCACTTGTGCCGGGGTTCCCTCTCCTTTCGTTCCAGTCTGCAACCCATTCATCCCAACCCATCAGGTCAGTTGGGTATCCGAGACCAGCCAGATCGTCGAGAAGTTTTGTGGCCGTCACCGGCTTGGGGTCTCCGATATGGTAAATTTTTTGATCAGTATCAACATGATTGGACAGAGTGATGATGGCTTGGCTGACAAAGTCCACTGGCGTCATCTCTGCGAGCCAGTTAGGGATATCAGGAGCGTGTCCGAGGTGGATCGATTCGACGAACAAGGCCGTCAGAAGATCATACGTGTTGGTCGACCCCAGAACACTGTGACCACTGATTGTACCTGGGCGGTAGATCTTCACAGGCAGACCTCGTCGGCCAGCCTCAAGTACGAGTTGTTCAGCAACCCACTTGGTATGGCCATACCCATCCAAAAGCTTCTCTGCGACCTCATCCACGGGCAGGATCGTGTCCTCTGGCCACCCCTCAGAGGACGGTGGAAGGACACCATTAGTCGAAACATGGTGAACAGTTGCGCCGCTTCGGCTCGCCAGTCGCAGGATCTCCTTTGTGCCACCGACGTTGGCAGTACGCATGGCAGCGTAGGGGTAAACCAAGTTGACAGTGGCACCAGCGTGAATAATCACGTCGAGATTGGATGCCAACTCATCAAAGTCTTCTTCAGAAAGCCCGAGGCGCTTTCGACCCAAGTTTCCGGGCACCACGTCAACCCTATCCATGATGGACGGATCCCAGATACCCAAGTCAAGGAGGTTTTGGCGAATCCTCGCCATACCACGGGACTCAGTACCATGGGATGGTCGAGCAAAACGAACAAGGCAAAGAATGCGAGCCGATGTGTTCTCGATCAAAGATTTCAGGAGGAACGCGCCAAGGTAGCCAGTTACACCGGTGAGCAGGATAGTCTTGGCTTCGCTCAGCGGGCACATGGTAGTCTTCGTGGGCTTGATGTCATCGGGGAGTATGGAATCAGCCTTGAGAACCGCAGGCAAGTCGGCTTGAATGGCCGCAGTGTGGCCATCCCGAGCAGCGCGGACGACTTCCACATGACCCTCCAGGGTTGGCCGTCCGGCTAGGCGAGCCACCGGCACCGGGAAGCCAAAGGCATCGGAAAGACGGCGCGCTAGGTCAGCCAGAGCCAAAGAGTGACCTCCAAGATCGAAGAAGTCATGTTCTGGTGTGATAACACTGGGAGGCAGATCCAACGAGGCAGCCCAGTTCTGGATAATAGTTTCCACCTTGATCTCCTTATTGCGCTCTTGCTGTCGCCCGTTGCCATTTGTCTTGACCCCCGACGGTCCGGGTAGTCTTTTGAGGTCAATTTTGCCTGAAACTTCGTGCGTGGGCAGCTCAGTGAGTTCGATCCACAGTGCAGGAATCATGTAGTGGGCCAGATGGGCGGACAAGGTCTTCCGGGCCACAGGGCTGTATCCTGACTCTTGCACGATAGGGTCAACACGGTCGCCCGGATTCTCCTTGTCTCTGACAAAATAGGAAACAAGCTGGCGCTTCAGGCCCTCGCCATGGGAAACCACTGCGCAGTGCCTGACGGCCAGATACTTCATGACAACGCTCTCCACTGCTCCAGGCTGAACGCTATAGCCGCGTACCTTGATCATGCCGCCAACTCGTCCTGTGATTTCCAACAAGCCTGAGGGGAGCATTCTGGCCAGATCACCAGTTCGGTACATGCGAGCACCTGGGGACAGGTCGAAAGCATCGGGCAGGAAGGATTTGGCTGTGGTTTCGGGTAGGTTGAGATACCCTCGAGCAAGGAGATGGCCACCGAGGAAAAGCTCACCACTAGTTCCAGGCTCAACCTTCTGAAAGTTTTCGTCGAGGATATAGGTATGCTTGGGGTCCAGAGGGGGCCCAACCGGACAGACAGAAGCGTCCTCGGTAAGCATTTCCCTAATATCGCCACATGCGATCTCGTGCGTCTCGCTGGCGCTATAGCAGTTCAGCAACCGAGTGTTTGGAAGTGCACTAATGGTCCGGCGCGCCAGATCCGCCATGACAACCTCGCCATTCAGCCAAAGGGTGCGCAGCTCGGGAAGGCGGTCTCCAAGCTTCGAGTGCCGAGAGAGGACTGTGGCCAGGAGAGTCGGTGTCATTAGCGTCTCGGTGATTTTCCGAGATGCCAACAAATCAACTAGAGCAACTGGATCGTAGCTCACGTTGTCAGGCACGGCCACAACAGTAGCTCCCCGCAGGAGAGGACGCAAGATCTCCCAGATGAAGAAGACGTTGCACGCCACGCGGTCGCCCGGGTGAAGATTGCTCAGCTCAAATCTTAGGCTGTAAGAGCGAACCGGGGCCCTGTGCGGGTTGGCTATTCCCTTCGGGCGCCCTGTTGTGCCTGAGGTGTAGCACACGAATGCAAGCCGGTCGAGGTCATCGTCGGCAGGCAATGCTTGGTTGGTCTCGCTAGCAGGTTGTGCAGAGCCCTCAGAGGTGGCGCTGGGCTCGTCAAGAACCACAAGGGGAATTCCAGGCTTGATCGAGCCAGCGTAGGCCCGGTGAGTTACCACGACGGTTGGGTTGGCATCGTCGATGACGTCACGGAGAAGCTGAGTAGGATATGCGAGCTCGAGGACCAGGAACGCACCGCCCGCGCGGAGGGCGGCGAGACAGGCAATCACGTAATCGGCGCTACGTCCCAGCAGCACGCCGACGAGACTGTCTCGGCCAACGCCCTGCTGTCGCAAGCGGTTGGCAAGAAGGCCAGTTTGTCTCTCCAGCTCTGCATACGTCAGAGTTGTGGTCTCGTCTTCTAGAGCTACAGCGTCGGGCGTGGCGGCTGCTTGTTGGCAGAACAGCGCCGCCAGGTCCTTGTTCATATCCAGGACCGTCATCTCTGAAAGCGGAAAAGTAGCCTAAAGGGACTTGATGTGGTTTCCCGAGCGTCGGCGTAGAACAATCCGCGCGGGCCGGATACTACCAAGAATGGCCGATGCTGTGGGTCTGGACACAGGTGCAGAGACTTGAAGCTGTTGCAAACCTCTTGCCGATGCGTGTCAGAGTAGAGGAATGAATAGAGAACAGGTCCCTTTCGACTTCAACGACAACGTACCCCTGATGCGATATACTTGGAAGTTGTGGGGGTCACAATTCGCATCCGAAGGTTGCCGCAAAAGTGGAACTAACTTGTTGACTGGAATAGTTATTTATTTTGCAGTATGCCCCGAAAAGCCGGAGGGGCCGCCTTCTTGGCTGTGGATAATAAAATGGAAGCTCTTTTAGTCGCGGCCTGTAGTAGTAGCAAGTTGTGTAGGAGCGAAAACCGGCGAGCCGGGTCTAGATGCCAATCAGTGTGCTAGCAGACCGGAAGAGACCGCAAATCGTTCGAGCCAAGTGTTTACGTGACGTCAGGCCGAAAAAGTAGTAGCAGCCACTCCAAGTGCTTGTTGCATTCTTTGCCAAACGTGCGCGGAATTTATTGAGCAAGCTATGGCAGACTGCCGACTCAATAGATAGATCCAGGAGTTTCTTTTCGCTTCTGCATGCAGATAGAAGATGTCCTCAATGCTGTTGTCGGTGCCTGGCCATAGCTTGCTAAATGTTAAGTAGAGTCAATTTCCCCACTCTGTCAGGTCCCTAATGTGGAATCTACATTAGGGCCAGCATGGATGGGGCGACCGGCTGGGCGGGGCGCCGGGGATGGGGATCACTATCTTTACTGCGTGAGTGTCCAATGGATAGATCCAGAGCGCCCATGTTTAACGGTTAACACCTACCGCCCATAATGTACCACAATGTGCCTACTGGATATGAAGGAAAGTACGACAAACCCCTGTGGAAGCTGGCGTGTAGAGGGGCAAAATGGTGGGGAATGAGGGGCAGAAAGGACCGATGGGTGAGCTACGAAGTACAATTTGAGGTCAGAAAGGAACTCAGAACATAACATCCCACCCGGCGACAGGCTTTATGGTTGGAGGGAAATTGACAGCAGGTAACAGCTGAGGAAGATGGTTTGGTGGGTATGAAGTATGATAAGTAGTAAACAGATTGCGGCTGGGCACTGTCGCCAACAGTTTCAATGGACACCCAATGGATTGACTGCGGATAGATCCGCTATGTTGATTGGAAGCCAGCAGACTGGGAAGCCTTACGTAAAGCTGTATGTATGTAAACATGGATGGAGTAGAGTTTGGGTTGGGTATGATTGGGGGAATAGTCAGTGGTGCATGTGAAAGGACTTAATTTATACCAGTCAAGTCACCAAGACAAGACAACCAATAGCGATTCTACTTAGTTTGTTTGTCAAGTAGGTAGGTAGCTTCTTGACATATGCTTCCTTCGTCTTCGCGTTTCCTGTATCGTTACAAATTACTGGCTTAATAACATGTAGCAACTGTCATGATAAACCAAAACAAGGCATGCAATGTCATATTCCCTCTCCCGAACCCAAACAGAGCATACACCAACTCTCGCCTCGCCACAAGCCAATAATATTTCTCACTTGGGTTCATTTAGGGAAAACAACAAGTAAACTAAAATAATCAAATTAGTTAGCTCAGCTTTTTTATTTATTTATCTACTTTTTCTCTCTGACTTGCCTCAGCAGTGCATGATGCGACGGTTACAGTAAACCTTACGACTCCTGACAACGAGCCACCGGCTGGACATGTAGTCTTGGCGTTGCAGGAGCCATCGGTGTTGACTGTGCCTGTGCCGCTCAATTTTTGACAGGTGGCGGCAAACGCAAGTGGTGCGGCCAGGCCGGCGACAAAAGTGAAGAATATGATAGGCTGCATTGGTTGCTGTGAAATAAAGTAGTTGGAGTAGCTGTTAGAAATAGCAAGAGGTACCAAACATGTTATATAGTATCGCGCACAAAGCCCCACATTCGGCCCCAGTTGCCTTTGTTGGATGGTGCGGTTTCAATGTCCCAGTGTCATACAATCAAACGCTGTTCTCACATGTCATGGTGGGCATCAGGCTAATGGGAACCAAACCTCTGATCGCGACTGACTTTCTTTGATCCGCGTCATGCCCAAACAGGACACCGACGCAATGCCGGCCGATTTCGAATGCATATCTCGCCCAAATCCCTTGATGCTCATGGTAAATCCACATTTGCGGACAGAAAAGAGGTTGATAAGCGAGGCCTGATGCCTCGGAAGGGCCTCGTTGTAGGCCCAGATGGCGTAGAGAGCCTCTGCGCAACAAACAGTAGTATACGTACACCTCTCCAACGTCGATGAAGGAAGAGTCCTTTGAAGACGACCGTCCCACCAACGTCGTAACCAACCCCCATCGGCTGACCAACACCATGAATCGAAAACATGGCGGCCAGCATGAGCCTCGCCAGCGCGTGGGTACGAATCTAGAGAGGAACAAGCCATTTGCTATGTAATATCAGATGACAAACACAAGTCGCATAATCGAGGCTATTCATATTCCTGCTCAATCTTACTAGTGTTAGTACTCACTTCAGACAATATATGTTAAATTACCAATTTTGTGTTTCTTTTTCTTTTTACTATTTGACCGCTTTGAGCATATATCCCTGGGGGCCATACGACTACGACTACGACTACCACCACCCCTTCCCCTAAAATTAGGATCTTTGCCGAGCAAGCTATTAGACTTTTTTCTTCGACAAGATCTTTACTACAAAAAAAATACCCGATTCACGTACTTGAAATCTTGTTTAACCATTTTACGCATGGAAACCGCTTTACATGTCAATCCAATACACATGTCCTGGCATGCACATTACTGTATCCAAATCCAAGGAAACCCCAGAACAAAACCATTTTCACCGACGGAATCACCAGATACCTAGGTGACTCTAAAGCTTACTGATGTATGGCTTCCTGGTTACTATTGGCGGATCTGAATCACTCAAGAAAGATACAACTTATGTCACACGGTCAACAACAACAACAACACAAAAAGGCGTGGGGCTCTCTTTTAACTTTTTGTTAATTAATTGATGAGACAAGTTCCGCTAAGCTAAAGGAAAATGTAGAGAATTTTAACATGGAGTGACGAAAACATGAGCTACTTTCCCGAGTGCGTCTTCTCGTTGCCGATTATGAAACGGTCATAGGATAGAGCTAGTCATTCACTTCCTGACAGTCCAACTTCCCTTGGTCTCGTGTATCTGATTGCGACATCATATACCATATCTCGCCACTCTGCGCTCTTGGGATCGAGATTACAGGTACATACCGATCCACTCGTTGACACGCATGGGCACACCACGATGCAGCTATCGTCACTGTCAGTAGGATGGCAACCAGAGCAAAAGAAGTGTGTGACTTGGCCGCTGCCATCTCTGAACCTGAAGTTGTATATGGGCTGGATTTTCATGCAGCCTGTGCATCCGTAGCCGAGTAGAGGCATGGTTTTGGCGTGTTGCGGTTGAATTGGTAGGACTGAATAAATTTAATGTGGAAATATGCAAGATTCAACTTGTCAGTTGGTTTTTAAGATCGGACATAGCAATGCAAGGCGAAATCTGAATCTTCGTAACCCCATTTTGACTGAATTGATTTTTATTTATTCATTAAGGGATGACATGGTAAGACTTGCTCCCTTAGTATAAGAACAAAGACTTGAATATTTTTGCATCTAGTGAGCACAATCGAGTCCGACAAAGAATTGTAGGCACAATGGGCTCGAGCTGGCCAAGATGCTTTGTCAAAGCATCTGCCATTGTTACCGAGGGTTTTCATCCGGACAGGTTAGCCATCCATACGTGTAACGAGTCCACAGATCATACCGTTGCTCGGGATACGGCGCACAAAGACCAAGTACGGAAATAAAGTAAAGGGGATTTGAAGTATATTCTCTCCGAAGAATTCAATAACCCAGCATTTCATTTCGGCAATCAGGTGCCATTTCTCCGCCTTCCGCCACCCTTGCTCCTCTCAATGTGCGCCTGAAGAACCTTCTTGGTCTGCACCAGACTACGCTTCTGCTTGTGCTTGGCCTTGCCCAGAGTCATCAAGAAGTTCTTCTTACGCGCCTTGTCCTTGTTTGTAGTAGAGCCACCACGGGCCTCCTTTTGAGACTTGCGAATAGCCTTGGTGGATTTGTGCTCCTCCCGGTCGGGTTTGCCTTCCTTTGCCAGTGCGATACGCTCCTCCTTGGTGCTCTTGCGGAGCTTGCCCGGGAGCTCAATCTGGTCCGCCGTGAGTGCCTCATCGGCATGTCTCTCCTCCAGCTCGCGAAGGCGCCTGGCGGCGGCCTTGTTGCCCGCGCCCATCGCCTTTTCGACCTGTGCCTGTAGTCGAAGCTCCTGTAGTTTGGCAAGGTCCGCGGGCGTAAGAATAGTAGTGGTTGCAAGCTTTGCAAGCCTCTCGGCCTCTGCAGCCGCATCGATCTCATTTTCACCATCCTCTTCCTCCGAATCATCTGCTTCTGCGTCTCGCTTGACCTTCTTGAGCTGCGGTGCTTCGTCCTCATCCTCACTGACATTGATCCAGCCGCCCGAGTCGGTGCTCACAGAGGAAGCAACCTCCCACCCATCGTCATCCTCATCATAATCGCTGTCTTCTGCATCCTCCCCATCCTCACCGTTCTCAGGAAGACCCTTCTCTGCCCTCTTGCGTTTCTTCTCCTCTTCTTTCCACTTTGCGAGCAGCTCAAGACCCTCAATGCCACCGGCCTCGGCCTCACCAAACCGCCTTTGCTGGATTTCTCCGCTGCGAAGACCCATGGTTGCGTCCTTGCCTCTGTCCTTCTTACGCAGCATGTCAGCACCTACCTCGCGGTAAAGCGAGAGGAGACCGTTGGCAGCCATAACCACGCCCTTGTCCTTACTCCGGCGGTACTGGACCAGATCCTGGAGCAAGGTCTCGTTCATGGCCAGATGCTGCCGAACACAGATCTCGCGGATCGAGTTGAGTCCTGCAGCTGCAACCTCTGCTGCAGACGCTTCGCTGACAAACTCATTCGCAATCTTGATAACGAGAGGTTCAAGTGCGTCGGGTGGAACAAGATTGTGCGTGCCTTGTGCTAGAGACGCAAGGAACGAGGTGACGGATGGTTGTTTCGGGGTAAGGTACTTGGTGAACCATGAGTAAAGCTGCACCATTGTAAGCTTATGCAGACCCACCAAGCGCGTCACTAGCTGAAGAACAAGGAGCTTGTTCTCGAGTGACATCTTGTTTCTCGTGCTCTGCAGGTGCTTATGGAAAAGCGACTCGGCAAACCCTTGAGGATCGTGGAGCAGATGAAGCGCAGAGAAGTTCAGGGGATGAGGCGCCTGCTTCTTCTTCTCTGCTTTCTTGACCTTGGCCACCGCGGTCTTGAGTGCCTTTTCCTTTTTCTTGGTTTTCTTGTTGATACCAATTTGATGCCTGACTCTTTTGAGGTCTGGAGTGGCATCATCATCACTGCTTTCATCCTCAAGCTCTTCACGCTCCTTATCTCCGCCCAGGAAAAAGCGCACGCCGCCCACAATAACCTTTTCGTTATCAGAAAGACACGCCTCCTTCATAACGTCAACCGGCTTCGCATCGGTCCATATCTGTCGTTTCCATAGCTCTCTAGTAAGCTTGACCGCCCAGATTGCCTTGGATGAGGTTCTGTCGGATGTGACGAGATTATAGAGGACGGTCTGGATGGTCCGGTTGAGGCGGTGATTAGTGGTCTTTGAGTTGGAGTTCCTCAAATCACTAAGAATCTTTTGGAAGAGCAGAGTACGCAGGCTCTTACTCGGAGTCGAAACGAGTATGGGAAAGAGTGTAGTTAAAAGGCTTGTGGAGTCGATGATCTCCTTCCGCCTCAGTAACACCAAACTTCCGGCAATCTTGTCTCTTAGGTCGCTGTCAAGGACGGCGTGATGTTGCATCAGGATCGTCTTGAGGTCATCGGGGAACTCGCGCAGGGAGTCGGGGTAGCAATCGGCAGTATGAGCGATCAGGTCGATCAGGTCGTGGAAAGACTGGGCCTGGTCCGCAGATGCTGTCGACGGGGACGAGAAGAAGATCTCGCGCTGTGAGACATACTGCTCATACTGCCTCTCAAACTCATCTTGGTAAGACCTGTGGACATTGTCAGGATTATTCGTCCATTTGAATGGAGGTAGTCAATACTTGACATGGACATTGGCACGCACTTTGGATCTCTACGGATTTTGTACTGCAGACTCGCACTGTTTTGAGTGTTAGCAATGAGTAACGGAGAAATGTAATCAATGCCGTGGATAGCTTACAAGTCGGCGTCGATTTTCTCGAGCGCTGCAACCTTTCTTTTGACCATTTTGACGGGGGAGGCGGGATGGCGCCGATGTCCTCTACAATTAAGAAAATCACCACTTTCTTCCCTCACCAAGACCTTTTCCGCCTTTGCGATTTGGAAATTTTCTAAATTTTGCCCGAGCGATATTCTTATCGATAGCGCTCGCAAGGGTCCCCGCCGCCGTTGACGGGGGAGCTGGCATTCGCATGGCGGTAAGCTGACGAGTGGGCCTAGCTGTTTCTCCTTCACGCTGTTCTGTTCCCCAAAAAGGGAGGTCAGTCTTGAAGCTTGGGTCGTTCGAGGCTTAGCAAGACCAGGATGGCTGCGGCTTAGCTCAGCGACCTATTATAGCAGACACAGAATCAATCAAATCTCTCAATCCGCCTGAACAATTCCCACAAGAACTTCGAGATTCGCAATCTTGTCAGATCATGGCAAAACAAGCTAAGCATGATTTGCATTAACCCGCCAGGCATGAAAACAGAAACATTCATGGAATTGCAAGTGAGGTGCGAAAAAAACAAAACAAAAACAAAAACACACCACCGTCAGATTTCGCTAGATCTACGCGCCGTGAATGGACTACGGTACGGTACGTACCATTTGTGGGGTTACATCAAACCGCCAGAACTTTTTACACTTTGCGGCTGAACTGACATTTGCTCACCTGCCATCTGCAAGTGTTGGCGCGATCGGCCCAGTCCTCTCAAGCATGGAAGATAAATACGGTAAGCACGATGGCGGCACGACGGAATGGAAACCGCTGGGCGTATTCCAGTCCTGGCTTCCTGAAATCCAGTTCTAGCACTGATTTAACCGGTGGTGCTACATTGGGTGGGAATTAAGGCGTTTTTTCTTTTCTTTTCTTTTTTTTTTTCTATTGCATTTTTCATTTTGTCGGATTTGATAGCTCTGCTTCATTTGGTCTGCATACGATACCAGCAAGCGCTGATTCCGCGGCTATCTTTCAACCTTTGTTTGTTCGAATTTCATCCCTTGTTCTCCCCCAATATTTAGCCAATGACAGATTTGAGGTAAACATGGATAGTGCTGTCAATTTAGCTGGGCGTTTAGGAGCCGCAACTAGCATACCGTTCCTCTCGTCTAGGAACAGAAACGCGGGCTGCTTTGCTTCATTCTCAATTGTCATCATGGCTTGGCATTCGGGTTGTCCAACCCACCATAATTCAACACAATGCGCAGTAGCTGTTGCCTGCTGCGCCCCATCCCAGATGACCCGCAACCCCTCAATTGCTACCACGCCAGGTCCGCCATGCGTGCAGCCTTACCATGCAACTTACCTAGATAAGTTAATAAGTCACTCCGCGCCTCCACTGAAATGCACTGCTTCGGGCGGGTGAGCACATCGCCAACACAACACCGAAAACAGCTCTAGCTCTGGCCGTTTCTCCGGGCTTGACTGAGACCAGTACTTAACAAGGACTCCCTCCGAACTCCATAGCCTAGATCCAGTTGGATTGGATTTAGATCCACCTCGTTGAATTGAGTTTGTCTAGGACACATCCCATCATCGGCCTCGCCCATATCAAGACGTTCAATCAAATAATTTATACACCACCAGGCATATTTATCGGCCTGGTACAAGGGAGGCACGCCTCCCATTCCGGGATAAGAATGTCAAACACAGAAGCGCCTCTACCAGCTGCGAAGATTGGCCGCCCAGCACAATGGAACGAATCCAAGTCTCGCAAGCTGGCGAGATTATACATGTACACGACCTTGCCTATAGAGAAGATCATCAAAGCACTCGACGATGGCTTCTTCAAGCCAGGGTAAGCATAAATAACAGTGGTGCATGCATTCAAACCCACTGACAAGCATCAAATCAGGCGCAACTCGGCCCAAAAGACGTTACACAAGATGTTAGGCCATGATCCTCGGCACTTGCGCCCAGAAGGTCGTGAAGAGATGAATGAGCGGATAAATGGGCTATCACGCTTCACCAGCCGCAAGAGAAACAGACCAGACACGTCACGGACAACTGCAGAAATCATTAGTCCAGTTGATCGAGGCAATTACCAAGCTTACTGCGACAAGGAGACCATGGTCAAGAATTTCGACTTACACACTCTCAAAACCCAACCGGCTGAACTCCACGACTTCAAGGTCGAGTCACCATCTGATTATTCACCAGCTGCACTAACAGCGCCGTCTCCTGGTGTACACTCCCTCAACGCCTACTCGCCTGCTGCATACTCCCCATACCTGTCTCATAACCCATGGCACCGCTCCCAGATGTCGCCGCTACACATTGACACATCCTATGGAGCGCCTACCCCGAACACGCCATCTGGAGTCGAGTCTCATGCAAGCTACAAGGACGATCTATTCGTACCGAAGCCTCTTGCGCAAAGCAACACTGTGCTCTCGTCTTCGACAACCGCCACCACAGCCAGCATTCGCGACCTCAAGGAACGATTGTCCACGGCGTCCACGACATTTGCGAAGCAGGTGTCATCTCTTATACGCCAGTGGACGATAGGCAGCGAAACAAACTTGCCCCTTCAGCCCCGTCCAGGGGCAGGTAAAGTGACTGATCCGAATCAGATCGAGGAGGACTTGTGGAAAAGGCCTCTCCCTGGAGAGTTCTTTAAGGCCGTTGACATGTGTGATCAAGATCCGGACAACTGGCAGGAGATTGCGGATATGATATATACTGTTTCGGACTTCTGGCTTCTGCCCAACAGCAAACTATCCGATGTGGCCCGGCAGTATTTGGAGCATCCAACACCGGCTGCTTTGAATGAGCGGGACTATTTCGGCAACACCCTTTTACACCTCTTTGGAACCTATGTGGTGGATGCATCAGATTGCGACTACGTTTTCCGAGAGATGATTTTGCCAGCAACGACAGAACAACTTTGTGCGACAAACACCGGCAGTCAGACATTCCTCCACGTCCTTGCTAAGCCATGGTTTTCAGGGCTGGAGGAATCCACCGCGGCCCTTCTGCAGCTGCTTTCATATGTCCAGGTTACATGCCCCAAAATCTTGACGCAATGTGACGTTTATGGCCAGACCTTCTTTCATCATATGCAGTCAATGATGCAATCAAACCCAAACGGCCAGGCGACAATGTCGACAATTTTGCAAATGTTTGACAAATCACTCATGCCTCAACGCGATGCCTTTGGCATCAAGCCAATTGTCGACTCGAACTTTGCAGCCCCCAGGAGACAACATATCCCGCCGTTATCTCCACTGGCAGAGGAGATGGGGTCACCAACGTCGAGCATCGGGGCGGCATGGCCAGGGCAGGAGTCTCCGTCAGAGCGTCTTGCCAAGCACACTGCTTTGATGAAAATTGTTACAGGGGCCGACAACAATCCGTCACTCGAGGACGAGGAGGGACGGAACTGCCTCCACTGTCTGGCCGAGGTTATCCTCGATAGCGACAAGCTGCAAGAGAAGTGTGCTTCGCCAGCTAATAGTCGACGGCCTCCCAAGAGGGCATACGATCAGAAAGGCACAGAAAAGTCGCCAAAGCAGGGACCTGGCGACAAGACAGTTGACAATATTGTCAGTCAGATCACATATGATGGCCCTCTAGCCAGCCGTCTGAAGTATCTCAAGGGTCTACTCAGCTGCCCTGGAATAGACCCGAATCATTACAACAAAGACGGCAATACCGTTCTCATGGCGTTCATTCAACACATTACAGACGTGGACGAGGACAAGCACCGAAACTTGGCAGCGATTTACAACACGCTGATTGACGTGGACGGCAAAGGCCGAGGTCCGATCCTCGAGGCCCGAAACCGCAACGGAGAGACACCACTTCTCATGGCTGCTAGGCTGGGGCGAAAGACAGCGCTGAAGACACTACTGGAGCGAGGTGCCAACGTGCATGCCCGCGACGTGAACAAAAGGGGAATTTTGGACATTATTGACGAGCAGTTGGGGTCTGTGGAAGCAAGACAAGACACCGCTTTCTACGGCAGGCTCGAGGCTTGCAGAGTCTTGCTCACGGGAAGATACAAGGAAGACTGGGCCGGTGGAGATGAAGTGTGCCAGAAGCCCGGCGTTCTTGATGAGTGGCAGGTGCGCAGTGTCAGGTGAGGAAGACATGAAATGGTGGTTGTTATTTGGGGCGAATATTAGGGAGATTTACGACATTCATGTGTATTTGGGCGTGTTGGGGGAATTATTCATCTGTTTTGGCATGTAATTTAGAGATACCCGATGTTGTGACTTCATTTTTTTTTTTCTCTTTTTTCTTCTTTAATTTGGGACGGTGGAGAAGGAGACGGCGCATTATGGTTGCAAATGGTTTATGAGAATATCATGACTACTCTTTTTTTTTTCTTTTTTTTTCTTTTTCCACTATCTCAAATGATGTTCTGGCGTAGAGAAGACGGGTTTTTGAATGCCTACATACAAACTAGATTAGCGAATAGTGACTGGCGATACAGAACAAAGACACCTGCGCACTACAGACCAATGTACCTACACAGGAGCCCGTTGCCTGCAAGGTACTCTGGTTCACCCCCGCATCCCCCACGTCCGTTCAACGGCTACCGATCGGTTATGCTTCGCCCGACCGACCTGAGCCAGCTAAACGTCCGAATTTGAACAACCGCGAACCATTTTTCGATATATTTATCAGTCTGTTCATTGGATGTTCTGTCTTGATTCAAAATTGGACTGCTTGTTATTCGGTTGTTATAATAAATAGCATTGCGTCGGCCAACCCGCATCAAGTCTGGGAACATTCTGATGCTCATGGTTCCCAGGATAGCCAGACCAAGCAAACTTGTATTTCAACAGGCTTCGCAAATCGCAGTTCATCTTGGGTCTTCCTCTTTCACATCCGCATACCAGAAAATGGCAGCCACAACATCATCGGCACGAGACCCTGTCGTTGAAGCTCTTCAAGAGTTTACAACGTCAGTACTGTACTCTAAATTGGGATTTCCCCCCCTTGTACCGTTTACGCACTGACAAGGCCCCAGATGTGATGTATCGGATGCGCTCTGCAAGCTCAAGTTCCGCAACGGAGGCTTCCTCTCGGGCATAACCATGTGGTCCCCGGAACGTCAATCTGGAACGACCAAGATTGTCGGACCGGCGTACACGGTCAAATACGTGTCTAACAATGACCCGACCCCGAAGCTTTCGTCTCACTATGTATGGGCTTCCTTGGACGGTTCGGTGGTTGAGCACATGGTTCTTGATGCACCGCGCCCCCACCTGTTAACCCCTGAGGGGGAAAACTGTCGGGGCGCAAGAAGAAAATCGGGTGGCATCGCCGGCTGACTCTGATCCCTTGTACCATGTAGATCGACTCTGTTCCCCCAGGCGCCGTGATCTTTGTTTCATGCCCTCCGAGAGTGCCGAATGCCGTCTACGGCGGACTGATGTCAACTCGGGCCCAGGCCAGTGGTGCTGTCGGCTCGGTCATAGATGGCCGCTTCAGGGATGTACAGGAACACAGGGATCTGAACTATCCGGTTTGTTTTTGTTTATCCGAATCTCCTATTTCGCCCATCCACTCCACGCACACTACCAGGTCTAACCAAATCACCTTCAACTCCGTGCACGTGCAATTAGATCTTTGCGCGCGACACAGGGACCGCGCCGCCCGCCGAGCTGGTCAAGGTTGTTGGCGTCAACGTCCCCGTCAAGCTGGCTGCGGAAGATCAGGACATGACGATCAATGCGGGCGATTATCTGATCGCGGACCTCAATGGCGTGGTGGTGTTGCCTAAGGCTCTAGCTGAGCAGGCCTTGCCTCTGATGAAGAAGCAGGTCGAGGCGGACTCCAAGATGGCCGAGGAAATCAAGAAGGGGATGACATTTGCGGAGGCGAGCAAGAAGTTTAGAGGTTAGATTCGGGATACATCCTCGTCCTACAAAGGCCGACTTCACCGGAGCAATCTAAGGGGTCAAAACAAATACCAAGAGGTTCTTAGTTGGGGGAGAAAAAGAGGATTTCCTTGCCTTGCTGTGGACAATGATAGAACCCCTTTTCTGTCTGATTTATGATCAAGCTCAAGACTGATTGATTAATCTGACTTGTTGTCAAGTGAGTAAAAAACCGCAGTCAGGCAAGTGGTTGATTTCGACCAGTATGATTACTCAAGCGATGTCTATGACTACTAAAACCAGTGTTGTACTGTTTGAAGAAGTTTTGATCCGAATGCCTTTGGAGACTGGTCCGCGTGCTGTTGGCAGCCTGCAACTGGTCACTTGCAGCAGCTTATCCACCTTCCTACACTCCTATTTATGACAGATGGGGGCCCTCATGTATCATGTCTTCTGCCGAGCGAGTTTTTGACGATAAGCAAAGTAATTCAACGTCACAACCTTTCGAGGAGAAAATTTGGACAATGTCCGGCAACGGAGATGGTGGTTTCAAGCCCACCTGGAGCTTTGCAGGCCTTGGAGCCGGCACCGCAGCGTCCACAACTAGCCGGGGGTCGAGGCGTACATCCACAGGTACCAGAGGAGGAAGAAGCAGCCCGACACCATCGGCGGCACCTTCACAGAGAAGCGTGGCTTCCAAATCAACCCGCCGCACATCGCAGCGATCCACGACTGCGGCTTCGTCTTCCGCCTCGACTTCTACTCACAAACCGAGAAACCAGCCCGGGGAAGATGCCGATGAGAAAACCATCACGGGTCGGCGACGCCTCACTGCCAAAGGGGGCAAAAGTGGCACACGAGAGTGCGCCGTCTGCACAGAAGAAGTCCCAGACTCGGGCTTTCCCACCAGGGCCATCACCAGCGCCTGCAGCCACGGGATAAACACCTGCAAGACCTGCCTGGAGACGTCGATCCGCTCCGACATGAACAACAAATACTGGAATCGCATATCCTGCCCCGAATGCGGCGCCTCTCTGATCCAGGAAGACGTGGAGCGGCACGCAGACCCGGCAGCCGTCGAAAAGTACCGAAAGCTCAAGGAGAACGCCGACCGGCAGGCGTTGCCCAACTTTCGCTGGTGCGCCGCGGGCTGCGGCGCCGGACGGGAGCACACCGGCGGGCCCAACCAGCCCATGATGATCTGCCAGCAATGCAACGCCAGGTCTTGCTTCAACCACGAAAGCCGCTGGCATGAAGGGTTCACGTGCAGGCAGTGGGACAAGGTCACCGAGCCGGACGACGAGTCCGTGGCGTCGACAAGAAGGGCTCCCACTGTGGCACGATCTGAGGCATCTTCCACAAGGGGCTTACCGGGTGCTGCGTCTGACGCTTCTTCGAGGCGGGTGGCACCCATGGCGGCGTCCGCGTCTTCCTCCTCTCAAAGGACGCCTCCTATAACAACCCCGGCTGTATCATCGCGAGCATCCGTACGCTTAACCAGTACAAGGACCACAAGCGCATCAACACGAAGCACCGTGTCTGGAACATCAAGTCTGCCGAGAGCAACATCGCCGACACCAAGCCAAAGTGACTCGAGAACCGTCCGTTCTGCACCAACCTCAGCTGTCTCGTCTGCCAGCCACATCTCTCGCCGCACACAAGGCAGCAGCAGGACTTCAAGGCTAGGAAATTCATCAGACCGCCAGCTCACCGAAAGGAGGCTGATCTCAATCCGAGAAGAGGAGGAAGCAACAAACATAAAGTTCAGTATGGAGTTGGCCAAAAGGCTACAGCTAGAAGAAGACAAAGCCACCGCAAAAGTCTACGAGGACGAAAGCCTAGAGATGGCGCGGCAGCTTGCCGCCGAGTTTGCGGCCGAGGAGGATGCCAGCCGGGAGCAGCTCAGCCTGGGCCTCGCACGCCGGATGCAGGAGGAGTGGGCCGCCTTGGACGAGGAGGAGAGAGAAAAGAGCAGCGCAAGCATGGCGCGCCGCCTGCAGGAGGCAGAAGAGGCGTCCCTAGTGAACACGGACTTTATGATAGCCCAACGGCTGCAGCAGGAGGAGCAGGCAAAAACCCGCCGCGGAGACGAGGCCGGCAGCCAGCACTGGTATCCTGAGCTCCGCGGCGGTGGCATCTCTCTGAGCCGGCCGCGGTCGCCAAGGCACAGAAGGGACAGCCGAGGACGCGGCCGCGACCAGGAGTCCCGGCATCGCTCCGGCAGAGATCACGAGACACGACACCGCCATGGACAGCCGGGCTCGGTTGACCACGATCGTCCGCACACGCGGCGGGAGGGGCGAGAGCGCCAAGACGCCCACGAATCTCGGCGGCTTTACGAACAACACAAACAGGAATGGGAGAGGCGCGCTCGCAGAGAAGAGCAACTCGGGGCACAGAGACGCCAAGACGAAGAAAAAGAGAAACGTGAACAAGCGTCCCGGAGGGAGGAGGCACTGAGGGAGCAAAAGAGAGAAGAGCTGGCGGCTGCCGCGGCCGAGCGAGAGCGGGTGCAGCAGACAGCAGCTGCTGAGATGAAGAGCAGGAGAGAGGCTGCACGGGCCGAGAGGGCGCGCATGGCGGCCGAGCGAGGCATCTACCAGCCCACTTCTGGTGCTGATCAAGCCTATATGCAGACCGACGCTATCCAAGAGGCCAAGAAGAGACGCAAGCAAGAGCGGGCCAGCCAGGCGGCTATCAAATCGCTGTCGAAGCCTTGCCCTGAGTGCAAGTTTGATACTTTTAAAGCTGAAGGATGGTGAGTTTCCCGCTTGAGGGTTCGCAGCCGCGAATGGCAAAGGCATACTTCCTATCACCCGAGATTCTCTCCCATTTAACCCTCATTCTAAGCAAGAGCGCTCTCAGGAGACTGCTAACACGTACATTCCAAAATAGCGATCACATTACCTGCAGCGCTTGTCAGAATCAGTGGTGCTGGGTCTGCCGATCCGCCTGGACAGATATGGGCTGTTCAAATCTGGGCTGTGCTGGAGGATAAAGAGATATGAAAGATTAATGCGGGACTGTATCGTCATGATCGGGGCCTAGGTGGGCGGATATGAAAGCGTTGTTGTTTTGTTCGGCGAACTGGTAGCTAAATAGCTAGTTTCCTAGGTTTGCGTAGAGATATCTCGGCCCTTGACAAATTGCGGTCTATCAATCCTTTATTTTCAGCCTCTATTTCCCACGACATTTTGGACTGGTACCTGGGATCTACTATTACTGTACAGAATTCTCCATTCTAACACAATCGAGGCCACCCCATATAACACCAGTATCAGAGAAAAGTACGCTCTTGAGTGAGCGTTCAACACAGATTTTATACCTTTCTTTATAGCAGGCCTTCCGAGAGGCTTACTCCCTTCCAAATGGATCAGTATGCGGACAAACAAGAGACTCAAAGAAATCTCTTCTCCGGCTTCAGCAAAAGTGGTAGGGAGAAGCGGTGCCTGGCTGAAGTTGCTGGAAATTTACACGAGACTGCGTCTCCAGAGTTCAAGGAGGCCGATTTGAGGACATTTAATCAGCCAAAGAATGACCACAAGGAGTGGACTCCCGGGCTTTTGCTAGTCCGGTTTTCTTGAGCAAAACCAGGTTGCGTGATGTATCAGGTGGGCAAAACGTCTGCCCACCCCATCTCGACGTGCTTGACCAGGCTTGCACGCGGATGAATCCACGAGGATGCAGCAGGCTTATGCTGTGCTAGGCCGCTCATCTCTGGCCGTACGAATAAAGTCCTTGATCTTGCGTCCGGTTCCGTAGAGTATATCGACCTTCGGCTTGCAAAGATGATGTCTGTCTGAGGCGCGCCGGGTGTTCTCGATCACTCGTGGCAAAGAGCTGCTTACCACAGTTTTGAAAAGATTCTCGATACCTTCGCAATTTTTGGCGGAGCACTCAAGGTATCTCTCAGCACCAATGGCTCGCGCTGCCTCCTCGCCCTACCGTATCACACAGAGCCCAATAATCAGTGAGATGCTCATGCAAGACGGAGATATATCGCTCGCCAGGCTTGTTATATGGACTCACATCATAACGTGAGACGATCTTGCACTCCGGAATAAATGCAAGTTCAAGATGAGGCCTCCGGCGGTCACTCTTTAGACCTGCAAGAAATACCGGTACGCCCTCGGCATTTTTACGAGCATCATCTATCCACTACAGGATCGAGATTAGCGGTTGAAGTGACCGTAGAGATCTATATGACTTTTCACCTGTCACTTCACTTACACGAGTTGTACAGGAAGACAAAGAGGCTGAGTCGCCAATAGAGTAGCAGATAACAATTGCATCCCACCAACTCTGAGCAAGATAACTAATGTCACTCTCTTCCTGACCGCCACCACAGTCGTGTAGCTCTAGGAGGCAGGAGGTGCCTCCAGCGTATGGGAGAAGGATCAGATGTAGGTCTTTGTTGGTGGGATTGTACTCTTTGTCGAAGTGGGCGGTGACAAATTGTCTAGGGAACGTAAAAACTTATCATCAGCAAAAGCATACGGGGTTAATCTTGCGTTTCCCCAGAAAAAGTAGAGATGATGGCTTTTACTTGATCAAGCTGCTCTTTCCCACAGTCGCATCGCCGACAAGAGCGATTTGCATGCGGTAGTCTCCGGACTCGGTGTCCTGTGGGCCCAAAACCCTGGGCCGGTCATCCTCCATTGGCGGAGGCCCGTCGGGGGTAAACATGGAGCTTAAGCGCGATGAGAGGCCATGGATTGTCCGGTGGTTGGCCCCATTCGGAGTTCCTGACCGATCTGACTCCGTAAGCTTGTTGAGATTGAGACTCAGTCGCCGTGGGCTCATATCGGCACCTCCTTGAAAGGTGGAACGTCGACGTAACGAGAAAAAGACGTCACCCAGGGAAGTTCCTGGGCGTTCCAAATCAGGCCCATCGGGACGGTTACTTGCTGTTGAGCTCTTGCGGCTGCGTCTGGAAAAGGCTCGCGTGAGGATATCAAGGCGTGCTAGCTTTCTAGGTGGCTCTTGCGCGTGATTGTTTTGGTCATTGTCGCTGTCAAGATCCATTGGCAGCTGTTCAGGCTGCTTCTTCTGCAGTTTCCGGTGAGTATGCTTTTCTTGCGAGGGCTGTTTCCGTTGCGGGTGTCCTTGGATCTCCTGTTGCTGCTGCTGCTCACCGTATGGCGGCGTGTCAGTTCAAGTCTCACAAAAGCCAAAGTTGTGTCTTGCTGTTGATAAAGTGGCGGAGTTGGCCATGTATTGCGGGGCATCCACAGCCAAGAGCAATGCCTGGCCTCATGGTTTTCCATTTGGGCAACCGAGATAACCCAATCAATGACAAGAATTGGATTCTGGTAGCGATCAATACCAAGTGCATAATGGCTGTGAAAGGAAGACCGACGATGATCGCTCTTTCCTTGAAAGATATATCTCCCAACAACACCATTGCCATGCTACTCACGCCCCGCCGCGTGCATCCTGAAGAGACAGAAAGATGCAGTTGCCTCAAAGGGATGAGAGACATAAAAAAAA
>NW_021940918.1:2857541-2897092 GCF_004337985.1 Pyricularia pennisetigena
GAAGCCAGTACCAGAGGGGTAGAATGCATAAAAGCGACTTGGGGGTTTTCCCCATCTATTAGAAGAGAGCTTCGCCAAACTGACCTTGTCCCAAGCAACGCGCCGCTGAGCACCACCCCCACGTGGCAAAGAGTAGTGCACCATCGGAGGCCGCTCCCTATCGTTGTGACCCGAGTTGAAAGATCCGATATATTTCACATGCTCTCCCGGAGTCTTTGCACAGTCAGGTCGTTGAATGACTCCGTCCGCCGGAGTTCCTGGCCGAACTTCCACACACACAGCGTTGGCGAGCTTGCCACCATCGCCGCCTTCAAACTCATCTCTTCTTCGCTTGGGCAGCCGCACAACTTCCGTGGGGTACGACTGCAGCTCACGTTGGTACCTCTCAATAGGGCTGATGGGATCAGGGAGAGCTGATAGCCATGAAGAGAAGCCCGGATGAATAACTGAGTTTCCCTGCTCGTCCAAGTTGGTGTACAGAGGTTCTGTAACCATATGCACTTCGTCTTTGTGGCAACTGCCATTGCGTTGACGCCTGCCGGCTGTAAACTCAAACGGTCCCTCAGGATTTGTCGATCCTGCTGACTGTGGAGGTGCCGGATGGTTTGGACGCAGAAACGCGTCCATAGGCCAGTCTAGGTCCATCATGTTGAGCGATAGAAGCTAGGCCGTCCTAGGTGAAGAACCAGTGACGTTGTTCTGACATGCCAACACTGGAGATTTTTTTTGGTTTTGGACAAACTGTCATAGTCCAGATCGAGATCTCCTAAGCTGAACGGGGAAAAGAAAGATTTTATGCTTTTTTGGAAGTCGTGGAAGATCTGCATTGACATGAGTTGAACAGGCTGGCGGTGGTGGGGAGGTAGCGGATGTAAACAAGCAGGCATCAAGCGACGAGATCTGGGCAGAACTTGGAAGTCAGTGGGTCCTTAACACCGCGTTTTGCTTCCCTTGGACGTTTGCCAGCTTTGCTTCAGCCCTGATTCATTCTGCGCTCACCTTACAAACGCGTATTTTCTTTGTATCAGTGGCAGGCCTGATAGGCTTTCCAGCATCATCCAAGCACCAATTTGGTTGCCGTGTTGCTCCCAAAGGGTTCGTTGAGGCTACAAATTGTACTCGCTTAGTTTTCTCTACTAAATCAACAATGTGAGAGGCACACGCATTAAGAAACTGAAAAGCTAATTTCATACAGTTAGCCGGCCCTCCTTGTATTCTCAATCATGATGATGAATATCATGGGCTGGCGTTGAATATGGGTGCAAAGATGGCGCGTTCCGTCGGGGGCACCAACTACGAAAATATTCCGTTGAACCTCTGTCTAAACCGTTCTGGAGGGATGACTGTGGCGTTCTTTGTTGATATTGCATAGCTACTCCCTTGCATCATGCAGATAATTAATCTTCTTTTTTTTTCTTTCTTTTTTTTTTTTTTTTTTTTTTTTTTTTTTCTCTTCGCAACGGAGATGCGCGAAGCAAAAAAGCAAGACGTTTAACCCACTCCACTGCGCATTGTTCGCTTTCCTACCTCGATCGCTAATATCGAGCATCCTCCCGAGCGTCTCATCGATTCACGAATGACTGAACGTCCTGTATGTTGTGCATGGCTGATGAACAGGTCCCTATACCTAGCCTACCAAGTTGAGCAGCGAGAGGCCTAGTCAATTGACAAACTTCCTTGACCACCCATTTCTACAGGCTTGCAATCGCAGCTAACCAGAAAACCGCGTATATCAGAAAACAAGCAGTACTTCTCCCGTATCGAGAACGGTTCTATTTGGTAAAGAGCCAGTATTGAATGGCGCTGATGAATCTTTTTGCGTGTCGTTGACAGGACAGTGCAGGAGTCCCAGCCGTGCGTGCAGAACTCGCGCCAAGCCCCGCGCGACAAAGAAAGACGAGGTTTGCAATGATACGTGCGAATATTTGTTTCATTCACACTGTCGACTTACCAGGTTTAGCCGCGTCGGTAAGCCGACGTTTCAAGATATTTCTTCGCTTTATGTTCGACAATATCAAAACAAGGTAAGATATTCGGACTTGTTCGTTCCGCATGTGATAATAAATAAAACAATAGTCTATACAGCTGTTTGACAAGTGATTCTCGCGCCTCTGTCCACGTGGCTGCCTCAATGCGTTGAGCATGCAAACTTGGCTGTTCAGTCGCATGTGCCGACTCGGTTTCCGAGCCGCAAGCTCCGTGAGCCGGGCCACGCCCCGAGGATGGAAAACATCAGCAGTGTGCAAGGGCTGGCCCTCTCAGCACAGGATGAGCAGTTCCCAGAGTAGCCCTCGAGATCCCAGCATGCCCAGTGAAGAACTACCAAAAATGGCTGGCCGACCCCAAAACCGCATCGCAGCTGCGTATTACCGAGGCGGCACGTCGCGAGCCATCATGTTCAACCAAAAGGACCTCCCGACAGACAAACAAGCATGGGGCCCGATTTTCCTAGGCGCCATAGGCAGCCCGGACCGGGGCTACTCGAGGCAGCTGGACGGGATGGGCGGTGGCATCTCCAGCCTTTCCAAGGCGTGCGTGATCGGCCCACCCACCGTGCCGGATGCAGACGTGGACTATACATTCGCCGCGCTGGGGGTGTTTAACAGCATTGTCGACTACTCGAGCAACTGCGGCAACATGAGTGCCGCCGTGGGGCCTTTTGCCGTCGACTCGGGCCTGGTCCCTGTGCCGCCGGAGACGGTGCTAAAGGTCGTGAAGGAAGCGCTGTTGACGCCCGACGACGGCACCGAGACCATGGTTACCGTGCGCATACACAACACGAATACGGGGAAGATCATCAACGCGACTTTCCCAATCGTCCCCGGCGATGCCGACGCCCCGAGCGGCGTCGAGGCTGCATCGCACGGCGCGTTCACCATCGACGGCGTGGCCGGCAGCGCGGCACCTGTCAAGTTGGATTTTTTGCGACCGGCGGGATCACGAACGGGAAAACTGCTGCCGACGGGGAACTTGGTCGATCAAATGGAAACGCCGTTTGGTATGGTGCGAGTAACGCTCATCGATGTAGGCAATCCGTGCTGCTTCGTGTCCGCCGCGGACTTGGGCGTCGAGGACCCGACAATGAAGGACGACGCAATCAACAGGGACGGGGAGTTGTTGTATAGGCTCGAGGAGGTCAGGCGACGTTCGGCTGTCATGATGGGGCTCGCAACATCTACCGATGATGTAGATGGGAGCGTGCCCAAGATTGGGTTTGTGTCTCGCCCAACTTTTGACTCAAAGGGCGCCGCCGTCGTCGTGCGGGCCATGTCGGTGTGGCAACCTCACAAGGCGGTTCCGGTAACTGTTGGTCTTGCCTTGGCAGCCGCTGCAAAGCTCGGTGGAAGTGTTGTTGCCGACTGTGTGGTGGGTAGCCGGCCGTCAGTGGATGGCTACGATAGCATCGACGTCCACCACGCAAGCGGTACTTTGACGGTCGGGTCCAAGTTTGATGCTGACGGTAGCCTGGAGTATGCGACTGTGTACAGAACAGCCCGACGTTTGATGGATGGAAAAGTATATTGGAAATAACAGTATATGGGCGTCTTTTCTTGTCCCGAGAAACTCAAGAATCGTATCCTCCCGAATGGATCAAGCCTTTTCTTTGTGTGTTCTGCTGCTCAAGTATCGAACAAAAATAACACAGGCTCACTTGTATGACAGTGAAAAAATTTCGTTTGCCTGCCTGGAAACTGAGCTCGACCACAACCAACCAAATGTCTCTCACATTCTCTTCAGCAGGAAACGACAAGGAACAACGGGCTCTCTAGTCCCCAAACCCAACACCAAACTCTCAAACTCTACCTTAGTGCCAGCACTGATTTACATTTGGATAGGACCAAGCCACATTGTGCAGTTCTTTGAAAATCCCGAAACATACAATTGCATTTACTCAAACTTCAACATCTGTCACGAAGGAGCTGAGAGTGGCCACCATGAGCAACACGAGTATCGAACACAAGGCCATCATGCATCCAAATAACAAGAGAAGCTACGAACCAATTCACTGTGGTATTAGTATCATTGATGAGGATTCCAAGACGGCACGGGACTGGATCCTCAGAGCATGTCTGGAACGTCAATGCTTGCGTGAAGGAGAAGCACCCGCAAGCATCATGGCTTCTTGCAACCGAATACCCTCTTCGCTCAACCTACGGCAGCTGAAGGACATACAAAACAATATACTGAGCCAATTTGATCTTGATAAGTCTGCTGTCCAATCGGTGGTTGAAGAAATACGCCGGGTTTTGCTGGTACAAAAGGTCACACCCTGAGCATTACCTGTGGATGGTACAAAACATGCTGACGACTGATCCAAAATTAAAATAAAAAATAAAAAAATTTGTCTAGGCCTACCAGAGCCTGGCTAAGGATTTTAACCAACCCGTGGTATGGATGATCTTTTATCTGATAGTTTTACGATGGCTTGAGGAGAACTTCTCTGATACTCGAGTATGTACAGGGCCTCGATCACCAGACGGATGTCATCATGGAACTCGCTTTCAACCTCGCATTTCTAGTCTGGATCTTGCTGTTCATTGCCAGCCATTGAGATGTGGCAAGCTCTCTTCCCAACCAACAACACACCAGGGAACGACGTAGACGATAGACCAAGGTCGACAGATCGAAGTCTTGTGGATGAGCCGAGGCATGTACGTCCTGTGGCTTGACTGGAAGGACTATTTTCACGATTGAAATTCCGTGGAAGGTGAAACTAATGCACCTTTCCGTTCTAGACTAATATATATTATGATTTTGTCTTGGCAGAATAAAGTAGGTGCTGCTTCGTAGTAGAAGATGGATAGGAGGAAGGTTTGTGGTCAAGGTGTACAATAAATATATCAACCACAAAGGATGTCTGTCATGTATGCCTGGTGTTATGTGTTTGGAGGATTATATGTTGCCAAGATGCCAATGGTCAGACTGTGATCCAACAGCAAGACTTTACCTCGGTTCGATTGCATTATATCTCGAGATACCTCGGCTGTTGGCAATTGCGGCTGATCGTATTCCATGCCATATTGGTGAAGACAGAGGTTGGAGTGTAGATGTGCTACAATGCAAGGCCTCGATATACGGATAGACGACGCAAGCCAAGCATCACCAAATTCAGGCCTAGGGCTGGTTAGCTCCAACGAATCAAAGTCGGTCTCCCAAGAACCTATCGTTGATGAACTCTGATTTTCGATTGGATCGGACACCCAACCGCCAAGAGTGTGTAGAGTATATCATGCAGCCATGTCTGTGAATTGACAAACCAAAGCAAGCTGCGGGTACCCATCCTTACAGAAAGTACGGAATAAGTGAGGTGGCAACCCTCAACAGGAAAACAGTGATCGAGTCGCCTACGCTCACAGAGGGTGAGAAATCCGGAGTTGCCTTCGAGGCAGGACTTGGTTTTCTTTACGCTCACACGCACACACACAGACACTCATGCCAAGAGATCCCGTGAATCAGCTGGATGTAACCCCGCGATCATTATTCGCAGTCAGCACCCGACGAGGAACGCCTGCTCACCGATACTTACTCCCTAAATCGGATGTCGGCCGTGTGCAATAAGTTTCTTGCTACGTATGCGCTTCAGCTGAGCTCCAGTTGGTTCTCTCGTCTACCCAACGTCGGGGTTACCGGCTTCTTTTAGCGCATCTTCATGGGGCCCCAACATGTCTTGCGGTTTCTTGGCTTTCTTGGATCAATTCAAAGGGATATCAATACGGAATCTAAGGTTTTAAATGTACCTAGTTTGGGCAGTCCATATTCTTGGGACTTAGCTCATGGGTTTTGTTCAGATCGAGGGTTCCTGGCTTGTCGTCTGTCTCTTTTTGGCTCCGCCTAGTAGACGAGCTGCGCAGCTGTCAGCTCAGTGCAATAGTAATTCATAACCCTAATTTTATGGGCCTTATTTACCGAAGCTACTTTAGTGTTCACAAAACGGCACAGGTACCACGGAGCAATGCTACAGTGCACCAACCAAGAACTGCCTGTCGCCATTCTGCACTGATGATCTTGTACCGAATCAAAGCAAAATGGTAAACAAGGTTTCGATGCACACCATCACAAGACTTCTGGGCAAACAAGCTTTCCCATTTCAGGCAGCTGCTCTGAATTGTTTGAATACTGTAAGCTACTTCTCCTCACTGAGCAAGCACGTCGCAATATTTCTTGTTTTGGGTCAGCAACCTTTTTTCTTTCTTTAATTGGCTTGTTCCGTTCTTTCTTTTTCTCCTCTCCCCGCACCGTCTTTTCGTCAGCTGGAAAACAAAGCTGGCTTGACCAAGGTTGATCTTATTGTTAATGGATTGGATTTCCATCTCCTTTTCTGTGCACAAAACGCAAAAACTCCACTCTCTCCACATTGCCACAAACTATGACCCGCAGAAATTCCCCCATATGGAGTCCTAGCCGAGCCGCTGCCATCCTATATGATCCACATCTCCCCTCCCACTTAGCGCGGCATCCACCGTCTCACGCAGCGCTAGGCCAGGACAGGGCTTGAGGGATGAGAAGGAATTCCTTCAAACTCCTACTGGACCCAGTCTACCCCGCAACACAACCTCTCCCCCTCAACCACTAGGAAACCAAGAAATGAACTGTGGACAACCCCCAAGACATTGTGGGCTAAAAGCCCCCGGCAGATGCACCAAACAACCTCTCGCCTCCCTTGAAAAACAAGTCCAATTTGACTGAGCTAGCGAATTGGGACTTCGCCTATCGGGGCTTTGGGAATTGAATAACAACCTGGTCTTTCTGGGGGAAACCGATCTTTCCAACGCAACCCGTTTACCGTCCGACCGTCCGATAGGTGCTTCTGTGGTGTCGCCTAAGGCAGGGTGACGCTGCTACCCACACCCTTTTTTTTTTTTTTTTTTTTTTTTTTTTAACCCACTCGTTCAAGTCCCGAACATGTCCCACGCGGCAGCTCGAGCGCAGCCTCCCACTTACATCAGCCTCTCATTTCATCAAAGTTATGTCAAGCCATATGAGTTATATGGTTCTGGTTGATGCGGCACATACTTTAAATATATCCCTTTGCCGCCAATACGTCGTGTTGTGCAACCAGACCACTCCTACACAAGAGAAACGCCCGGCAGTTAGACTATTCGTTTTCCTGGCATACTTTGCCGAGACACCAGAGGAAAACAAAAAAAGAAAGAAAAAGCAGGCAAACTGGAACAACTGTAGCAGTATTCCAGTCTAGATTACAAGTATAACCGATTGTCAAAGAACGCAGAGCCCCAACATTTCCACCACTACCTCTCCCACAAGAGCCCAGCACTATGGAACTGTAAACTCTCCCCCTTTCTCTCTCTCTCTCGAAAGCTTCAGCATGGATGCCTGAGCCTCTAGCCAAGGTTAAAGCAACGTGCCAAGAACATGGTCTGGATGTAGTCAGAATGAGGGGGAGTATCCATATTTGCTGCCCTGTACGGGGGAATTCTTGGCGTGCAAGGTGCCCAGCCCATAATATCAGCTGCTCGAGGCAGTTGGGGTGGTATTTTTCTTTCCCGCAGATTTTGTCTACATGGTAGGGAAAAGCGCAACGATCGGGCCGACCTGGCAAGACAGTATAACTAGTAGAGGACGGGAAAAATGCCACTTGAGTTGACGCAAGCGCAACACGCAGTGAGGGTAGAATGGGCAAGCTGTATGCTCAGAGTCAGCGCACCTCGAGGGTTCCACAGGCTCTGATAACATGGTACAGTAGTGGCGTGCCATCCTTCGGAAGATGCGACCAGGCCGGGAGACTGCATGTACTCGTGTATTCGTGTATTGCCAAGCCCTATGTGGAATTGATTGAGGAGCAATATACTCAATGTGGTAAGTCGTGGACCCTCACCAAAAAAAAGTCGAGATCCTTTGACTTTTTGTACCTTTCGCATCCCTTGCCCACCACCCATCCAGCCGACCTTGTTACCCCATTTGGGCAAGATCACTAGGTACCCCCCAGCATGAAATCACTTTAACTTGGTTCTGTACCAGTAGGTATTAAACCCACGGTCCTACCTCGTCCCATCATCCAATGTTCACCAAGGGTCCTTCTTTTACCGCATTCCTTTATTTCTCATTGCCAATTCGCGTCTTCTCCTCTTCTCCATTCGAGTGAGAAACAAGGACAGCGAAGATCAAATTGGTAACCTTTGGTCGAGGATCCTCTTCCAGGCACATTCCCCTGGAGTTGTTTGCGAGCACTATACGATACCCCCGTGAGTCTCACTCCAGGACCAAAGGCCGATCAAGCAACCGACAAAGATGTCCGACTTTGAGAAGGAGAAGCCCCAGGGCATCGAGGCCGAGCAGGAGGCCAGCATTGAGTCCCCGGCGACGACACAGCCGCGGCCAGAGGACTTCAACTTCACCCCGGAGGAGCAGAAGAAAATCAAGCGGCGCATGGATCTTCGAATCGTCACCACCCTGGGCTTCATGTACTGCGTTTCGCTCATGGATCGCACCAACCTGGGAGCCGCCAGTATTGCTGGCATGGACAAAGAGTTGCGCCTCGACATCGGCGACAGATACGTGAGTGGTCTCCTACTCCATATACTCGACTTATCTATCTTGTGTGTGTATGTGCCGCGGAGTAGTCAGCTGACCAGCAGGTGCCCAAATAATCTAGAGCATCATCACTTTGGTCTTTTTTATCACATACACTCTGTTCCAACCACCATCAACCGTCATTGTGCGTGCTGTTGGCCCGCGAGTTCACCTTGCACTCATCACAACTCTTTGGGGTGCCGTGATGATCGGCATGGGCTTCGCTCCCGACTGGGGTGCGATGGCTGGACTGCGTGTTTTGCTAGGTCTCCTCGAGGCTGGATTTTTCCCTAGCTGTGTCTATTTGCTCAGCACCTGGTACACTAGATGTGAGTGTTTTTTTTTTTTTTTTTTTTTTTTTTTTTTTTTTTTTTTTTTTGCTCGACGCTTGCAACGAACAATGCTGACCATCACCTTCCTTTACTAAACAGACGAGGTGGGCAGACGTTACTCTGTCTTTTATCTTATTGGATGCGTTGCAAGCGCCTTCAGTGGTATTCTTGCCTTTGGTCTGATGCAAATGGCAGGCCTTGGCAATCTCAATGGGTGAGTGGGGTTATTTTGGACTTTGGAATAAAGGGCCGTCACGACAGCATCCGACTCTTAGGAGCGGCGGCCCCTTATCATGTTCAGCAATGACAAAGACCTGGCGTATCAGTACGGACAACGAAGAGGCTAACCGGCATTTCGCAACGCAGATGGCGCTGGATTTTCATCATTGAGGGTATCATTACCTGTCTTCTGGGTATCGCCGGCTACTGGCTCCTCGTCAACTTCCCCGACTCGACACGATCGAACTGGAGCTTTCTGGGCGACCGCGAGCGGGCCTGGATCGTTGCCAAGATCAACGCCGACCGCGGAGACGTCAAGGTTGACTCCTTCAGCTGGGGGAAGTGGCTTGGTGGCGGCGCCGACATCAAGATCTGGCTGTACGCCTTCATCTTCTTTAACTCCACCACCATCACCTATGCGCTGGCCTACTTCCTGCCCATCATCCTCAACCTCAGCCTCGGCTTCGACGTCGGCACGTCGCAGTGCCTCGTCGCTCCCCCCTATGTCTTTGCCGGCATCATCATGTTTGCGGGCGCGGCGATCGGCGACAAGTACCACGTGCGCGGGCCCATCATCGTCTTCAACATGCTGCTGTGCGTCATCGGCCTACCCATCCTGGGCTTCCACGCCAACGCCAAGGTCCGCTACTTTGGCGTCTTCCTCTGCACCGCGGGCGCCAACGCAAACATCCCCGCCGTCATGTCGTACCAGGCCAACAACATCCGTGGTCAGTGGAAGCGCGCCTTTTGCAGCGCCACCCTCGTCGCCATGGGCGGCATCGGTGGCATCGCGGGCAGCCTCGTCTTCCGCAGCCAGGACAGACCCGGCTACAGGCCGGGGCTGTACGCCTGTATCGCCTGCGCCCTCTGCAACATCATCTGCGTCGGGATCCTCACCCTCCTGTTCAAGAGGGAGAACGACAAGGCTGACAAGGAGGGCAAGCAGCTCGAGTGCTCTGCGGGCGACGATTTCCAGCCCGGGTTCAGGTACACGTACTGAATGGATTTTGATGACTGCGTGGGGATTGCAACAGGATAAAATGTGTATTTACGGCTGGACTTTTCTTTTCTCTTTTGTTTGGATATACTATGAAGCATGGGAACATGTGCACATTGCTAGCGTCGTGATTCCCAGGAATGGACATGAATTGATCTTGACCGTCTAGCCATAACTCTACATCGTGTTTTGTTGACACACTTTTGAGCGTAAACCTGTTCTCTAATTCTGCTAGCCAACACCCAAAATAACAATTTCTTTGATTAAATCCGCAATTTGCATTCTTGCTCGAAAAAAAAAACCCCTCCTCGTTTCCCAATCTGGGTGGTGTAGTGAAAGCACGGAGCAGTCGTCGCCTTGACCTTGACCCTTTCCCGGTAGAACGGTGTGCATCCCTGCTGCATAGTCACAGCTGACTTGCAGGCTTCCTGGCCCCAATGCCATGACCTCGTCGATCATATGATCGGCAACAAGTCAACAGAGTATTGGGTTGTGATTAAGTTGCCGATCATCCCCAGGCGACGTCCCTGCTTCCTCTCTACGAGATTCGGTGTCTGCATTGGTTCGAGGTCTTGATGACGACGTATTGCACTACGAGGTTTGAGGGCATTTTCTTGAAACTCAGTCATCCCGACAAGCATATTATTGTTGACAAAATGTGAAAATACTCTGTATTTGTTTTAGCTAACCCTCTGCCAGACTAACCCAGGCTCTTCTTAAACAGAATGGAAATGAATGTCAACCAAAATTTATGAAGAAACAGAGTTAGCCAGGTATCGCTGTATGTGCACACTGGATAGATAGTATTAATTATAGGGAGTCTATGGTACTATGTCTACACTAGTCTATGCCAAAACAGGCTCGTCATGAGAAACCTTTCTACCGGAGCTGCTGGCTGTACTGGATATTGTCTCCCGTTTTCTTGGATATAAAACGACTTCCCCTGGCCCATTGCTCTCCCAACTGAAATCTACTCAAAAGCCAAGATCGCCATTAGGCGTCAGCACGAGGACTAGAGGCAGCCCTATCTTCCGAGCTGGCGCTCCTAAGCTCCGGAGAGCTCAATTTCTCCTCAAGCACTTCGGGAACTGCCTGGCCAATGGTAGTCTCCGTGCCTCCGAGCTCCTCGAGCGTCTTCCTTGCCGTCTCTGGGACCAGCAGAGTTGTAAAGAAACCCAGAGCCATGATGCAGGCAAAGATCTGCATGATATGGTTAAGCCACGGGGCAGCCCACTTCGGATCCGTCTTGGCAAGGGTCGGGTTGGCACCGATGTCCTTCAAAGGCCCAAATACGACCTGTGCAATGATGGCACCCATCTTGCCAGATGCTGCCGAAATACCGTGACTAGTCGAACGGTAGCGTGTCGGGAATACTTCACCTGGGATAATAAAGGTGGTGCTGTTGGGTCCGCAGTTGAAGAAAAACTGGGCGATGGTATAGAGAGCCAGAAGCTCGTTGCCGGTGAGGTCCCAGAATTTGAAGCCGATGACAAAGAATATAAGCGTCAGAGCAAAGAAACCAAAAAGTTGGACAGGTTTGCGTCCAACAGTGTCAATGAGCGCGGCTGATACCCAGTAGCCGGGGACGGCACCAGCGAGAACGAGAACGAGGTTACCAACGGCAGTGTTGTAGAGGATCTGGTACATGTTGCTGCCGCCGGACCAGCCGATCGCATTCAGAATAATGGGGTTGTTGAGGCCAAGTCCGTAGAATGCAATGTCCTATGAAACAAAATTGTCAGCCATTTTATTCAGAAAGAAGTCATTGTCATCTGGGGAATAATCATGAACCTACCAAGAAAAACCAGGACAAGGCACAACCGAGAAGAACTTTCAGGTTCTTCCACTGCTTGTAGTGCCTCATGAACTCGGCTCGCGAAGCCGTTTCCTCCTCAGGGCTCTCATTGACAGAGACAGTGGCGTTTGCGTCAGCCTTGAGCGGCCCCTTGGCGTTGTCTGCGTCGTTCTCAACATCGAAAGTATACCGCGGGGTTTCGGGTATCGTCAAGCGGAAGTAGAGAGCGATGCAGCCGGGAATAGCACCAAAGCCAATGATAAGTCTCCACATCCTGTCGACAGCGGTGAGGCAAGCACCTGTCGTTGAGCAAGTCGCCGAGCTGGCCGCCAGTTCAAGCTGCGATTTGAATGCTGCTGAGAGGACGAGCAGAACTAGGGCAGCGCAAAGCTGACCGACACCTTGCATGGCAAATACGGCGTTCATCATGAAGCCGCGCCACTTGGTGGTTGCGAATTCGGAGGTGATCGTAGCCGATAGAGGGTAGTCTCCACCAATGCCGATGCCCTGGACGAAATTCACGGTTCAAGGTCAGTCTTCTGGTGTACTTTGCTTATTAACGAGTTCAAAAGTCATAAGGGTGACAAACCATGAGGATACGCCAGAAGACCAAGAGGCCGATGATGGAAACAGCCGGAGAGTTGGAGGACAGGGCCTGAATCAGAGTGGTTACGATAATGATAATAAGCTCAACACCATATATCTTTTTCCGTCCGATCCAGTCTGCAATGACTCCAAATCCGACCTGACCGACGACGGTTCCGCAAGAGGTAGCCACTTTTATTGCTGTGTCATCCTGGCTCGAGATCTTGCCGTTGAAGAAGACAATTCCAAGGAGACTTGTAATCAGACCAACAGCAAAGATGTCGTACTGGAAGAAGAGTCAAGAGTCAGTATGATCATCTACCCCCAATAAGAACGAGTGATATTGGGTCAAGGCGACTGACTGAATCGGTCATAAAACCGATACCTGCGATGCAAATAGTCCTGACATGGTACCACCCGAAAGGTGCACGGTCAATCTCTGCAAGAGCCAGTCGACGGCGCTCGGCTCGGTCGTCAATGTGGGCAAACTGGTTGTTAAAGTTCTTGAAGGCAGAGTTGCCGCCAGCAGTCAAGTTGTTGGCCTTGACTGCTGTGATGCGCTCAGCATCAGGGGTCGTGATGACGCCTTCGGACGCCATGGTGGTAAAGAACCGAAGCAAGACAGACTAAAAGAATGACAAAAGGGATGCAGCTTGGTGTTTCCCAGAGCACGAGGAGGAGAGAAACAAAAGGCTGGGAGGATCAGGCTAGGATTCGACGGGAGGCAGGATAAGTTTATTTATACCTATACCTTTTTCTCGGCCAGGTAGGCCCGCAGCCCTTTTGGAAACCTTGGCGAGGTTGGTGAGCTGCCTGCAGCTTGGTTGACTTTTGGGTCGACATCTAGTTCTGGGCTCTGGGCTCCAGTCGATGTGGGGATGAGCAAGTGCAGTATCGGCAGGGTCTGGCCAGAAAGCAGGGGCTGGTGGCTCCTTCTTGCATTTGTGTAGCTGCTTTAAATACGGGTACCTGAGGTACGCAATAGCCCAGTAATAAAGTGAGATTGGAGCACGCTTTTCACCTTGTTGCTCAGTTAATCCATTTAAGGCGGTTTGCCCACACCAGCCCACAAGTAGCTCGGATGAGAAAAGGGGACCAATTCCACTAACTGGGAAATCCCAGCGAGATACGTGGGATACTGAGCAGGGTTCATCGCGTCCCTCGTTTCGTTGCCTCCAAATAAGCATGAAAGAGCTTTTTTTTTCCTTTCCGTTTCGCTCATGGTAAATATCCGAACAAAACTTATCATGAGGGATATCTTCAGTAAAGTTTGTTAATTTATGTCTTGCCCTAAACAAGTAATGACATGACCACGTTCATGCAGCCAGCCCTCTTCCAGTTTGGCCCGCACTGGATCCAACGCACCATCTTGCGGGAAACCTTTCAACCAGTCTCCGGCCTGGTCCTCTGCCCTAGGTTGGTAGGTTGCGGGGGTTCAATATCCACAATAATGTTTGGGGTGTGCAGGTCTTGATGTTTCCCATATAAAAAAAAAAGTTCGTTCAAAGCAAAGAAAACCTTCTATAAACTACACAAGACCGACGTTCAAAGTACCGGTCTGGCTCGACAACACGAAGCAAATGGTCACGCTACCTCTTTCCTCTCTTGGTTGCTGGCAGGATGCCAAGCCAAACGTCAACAGGATAAGCATTCTCGAGTTTGCTCGGCATCTGAAAGCCAAGACTCTAAAGGTAGCTGACGCCCGTCGGGGAACTTTCGAAGCTTGGCAAATAACACACTAGGATGACACCTTGACTGTCGCGGAATTCGTGCAATTTTTCTCATATTTTACTACTCAAGCAAGACACAAAATGAAATTTACCGCCAGCAATAAACCTAACTTGGACCTAATGACCGATCAAGGTTTTATCAGCTCGTCAGAGGTCTACAGAATCGGGTACCCCAAGGTTAACTCAAGTCATGTATGGAATGAAGCTCTTCAAAGTCGACCTTTGCCTTACTACAATAGCACATGCTTGCCAGCACAACCAGGGGGGAAGCTTCACGCCGCGTAAGATGGTGAAACCCCGCCTTACCCAGTGCAGCCCCTCTGGAAAATGTACAAAGTGGTATCGCAGTGGAGCCGGGGAAAACAATGTGATAACGGCACCTTCCCAGTCTTTAAAATTCTACCCAATTATCTATCTCCATTCTGGCACGTTTCTAGATCTAGAGCTGTCATTTGCCGTAGATCCGGGGGAGTTTTTTCTCCTCTTTGAAAACTCTTTCCTTGCGCCCCGAGCCCAGCCCGCGCGTAATAGACCCGGCCAAGCCCGAATCGTCCGACAACAGAATTTTCAAAGCGATGCAATTATCACGAGGCAGGTTAGGCCACAACCTGGGCCCTTGACGCACGAATCGGGATCCACGGTTGGACAAGCCGCCAACGGGAGAAAGGCTCAGACCAGACTAACCCAAATCCTGTTAGTGTCCCGAGCAAAGCGACTATTAGTTGCACACCATTCGGGTTTGCCAAGGGAAAGTTTTGCGAAAGCAGACAGACTTTAGAACTTAGTTCTGGCCCTGGACCAACATATCCTTATTACAACCAATAAGACAGCTTGGCCGAGTGGTTAAGGCGGCAGATTTAAGTTCCGTACATCTGATGTGCGACACACTTGGTCTCTGCTCTCGAAAGAGTCGTGAGTTCGAACCTCACAGCTGTCATAGCTTCGTATTTTTTGTTATCGAATTTTGTTTTGGCGCCCCCAGAGCGAATCAACAGACCTACTGATCCTTTAATGGTTTGCACTCTCCTCGCCCTGTTATTTCCTTTATTTATCCTAGTTCACGCTTAAATTTGGGCTGAGGTTATTTGCTCGGCTTCTAATTTTTGCAGGTAGTGAGAGAAAAACAACAGAAATCGGCAAAAGCGCGGGTAACAGTTCCGTATGCATTTTGTCGACGACCTATATATATAATTACTGGCAAGTCAGGCTCAAGTTGCTCGGAAATGTTAAGTGACTGTGACCAACCAATACAGAAGGATGTACGTAAACCATTTAAAGAAACACTTGTTCGTTAAGTTAATCTTATAGAGAGAACGATACTCTGTGTAAGATAAATATTCGACGCGCTTTTTGTACATTTGATTACTATCGCTACCTAACGACCCCCTTTGCCATCGTGAGCACCATTACCGGCATTACCACTGCTATCGCTGTTACCGGCATTACCACTACTATCCCCATTACCAGCATTCCCACTCCCATCCCCATTACTAACATTACCACTAATACTGCCTTTGCCACCGCTACAAGAATTACCAGCATCACCGCAGCAACAACACCTATAAATACTTTGATTCAAAATGAAATAACAGAGTCTATCAGGCATTAGTTTAGGTAGTTCTTGTTCTTCTTAAAGGTTGCTGGGAAATGATCAATATTGTACTTACCCAGGCGAACAAGACCCCCCGCACATTACGCAGCTTGAATCAGAATAATAAGGATCTGAGCGAGGGAGAATTTTCACAAGACCGTCTGCTTTAACGACGTTGCCTCCAGCAGGGACATTGACCTCGCTTCCAGTCTTCCTACCGTGGACATGAGGAGAGGTGCAACTGCAGGGGCTGCAATTACCGGCTTTCGTACGGGTGACGGGTAAAGCGTTTGCATAAACGCCAAATGCTAAAATGGCAAGGTACTTTGAATAACGCATATTTAGTAGCGAGGGCTGGTTGGTTTTTCGTCAAGACAATACGCAAAAGGTGAAATGGGGAGGAGAGGTGTAAGAAATTGTGTGAGGGCGAGCACATAGAAAACGAGATAGAAAAGCTATTTGTACGTGCACATCAGGGTTATTAAGTAGAGGTTGCAATAATTGTATTATCCGATCGAGAGCCGATAACGCTTCACTGAAATTTTCACACAACAAGATCGTTCTACCTCCTTCATTTTTACATAGAATGCAAAATTGTTTTGCCGCATTGAATAATAAATGAAAATTCGAGGGGTTGTTAATGATGTGCAAAAAATAGTTCGTCTAACTTAGTCGTAATAACGAGTCGTACTGATTTATGAAAAGATTACAGGGATAGCTTTTTTTTTCTTCTTCTTAAATTACTCGTCATGTCTTCCACTGGTTTTACTGTCCGCCATAAGAATCGGAGAATACGGATTCAATGTAAATGCAGAGACGCCATCTCATCAAGTCTTGGCGACCATGAATGTGATGAACTGTTAGTCTGGAAAAGATGCAGAATCATATTGTTAGATGTACTATCCAGTCGCTAATATTTTACCAAAGATACAAATCTCAATTGAAATAATGCCATTCATTAGTCGACTATGTTATAATCCTGAACTTCCATTAAGAGCTCTTGGGTGGCCTCTTCATTCCTACAGTCCGGTAGGCGCCCTCGGGGCAAGGACCACAATGCTCGACGGCGTTTCCGTGTCCCCAGTTTACCCCAGGCTGCGGGGTTACCCCCCACCTCTGGGTGAGTTCTAGATCGAATGCCCACAAGTCCTCGAACCCATGCCGCTTGTACAACTTGTAACCTTCGGGAGACGACTCCAAGAAGGTCGGGAGTCCCTCGGCGTCGGCCAGTTCGAGCCCGCGCCTAAGCAGAGCGCCCCCTGCACCGATCCGATGGTATTTTGGACTGCAGGCGAGGATGCCGAGGTCTTTTGGGCGTTGTTTTTTTTTTTTAATTTTTTTTTTATTTGGTTTCTGCTATCAGCTCAAAGTTCGTCCCAAAAAGAAATAGCTCACCTGAACCAAAACAAAATTGCTGACAAGGTTGCAAAAAACTCACGTAAATGTCTCTGTCCCTGGATGGCCTTCTTTTTGTACTCGTTCATGGCTCCAATAAAGGCGTTGAAAACCTCCGGATCTGACCCCTCTCCGAGCATCTCCACCGTCATGGGCGGCGTCTCAACGTCCCACTCTTCACGCGACCGCTCCCTGCGGAACAGGGTCCATTTGGAAAACGCCACCAGCTCCGGTTGTGCGCCGTCGTCCCCGACCAGCTCGGCGACGAACACAAGAGGCTCGCCCTCGTCGCCGCCCTCTTTCTTCCCTTCCTCCTGCGGGGGGAAAATCCTCTTGCCGAACTTTGCCTTGGCGTCCTCGGTCACTCCGCCCGGGCTCAGGAGCCTGGACATGGGCCCGGCCTTGAACGCGGCGTAGTGTATGTCGACGATGGCGCCCACGTCGGCGGGCGTCCCCTGCCGCACCTGTATGCGCCGGCCCTGGAGCGCCGCTGTGGCTGGTGGTGCTGTGGAGGAGTCGCCCATGATTCTTCTTGTTCGAGGTACGGATGAGTTTGAAAGGCGCGTCGAAAGATGTTTTGTAAATCTCTAGATCGAAATTTCGGAATGCAGACGCGGCGCCAGTTTTTGCAAGAAGATATGGAAGGCAAACATTTATAGGGGGCGACATGAGGTCCAACGCGCGAAGGAAAGGACCGAAGTAGGTTGAAATTCGGAAGCTGGAACATCGGCTGCGCACAAACCCTCGAACCGCACCAAGTGATGTTGACCCCCCGGTGGCCACACATTACCAAATATGGTAACATTCATACAATTCACCTCGTCTTGGCGTTAGGTTGTCCTTTTGAGTCATTTGCCGCATACATAATCTTGATCTACGGGCTCGGCGTAGAGATTTTGGCAGTAATGCCAAGACCACTCATTAGTCTAGATCTGGTAAAGATCATCGTATTATGTTCAGATGTCTTGGTTTGTGTACCAAGTAGTTGGGTACATGCAATGCAAATCAGCAAAGACAAAAACACGTAATATACTTTCGTCCCCTTTTACCTCTTGCAATACGCGCAGTGGTGATATATAGCTTTAGATTTGATGTGGCTACAAAATGAGGGGGAAATTATAAATTGTTTAGTATTATACGGCGTTATATAATATCGGAGGTACAAAGGTCCGTCAGTCACTCGGGTTTAGGTGGAGGTTATGTCTGAGCACAATACTTGTTTGGCCCACCCACCCATTTATTAGGCCAAAGGAGAGTGCGAGTGTAAGGACCACCAGACGTCAACAATCAAATTGCCATCTCTAGACCCACGAGATGGGATCGATCTGATCATTCACCACAGCTCCGAAATGCGTCCTTCTCACAAACAACACTAAGAATACGAATTGATATGGGTCTATTTGGAGTCATCGGCGGTTTTCGCCGACGTGGTTGTGGATATTCATCGGAAAACGACAAGCAAAAGTGGAAGACCCAAACTCGAGTGGGATATACAGAACTCCGTCAGATGCAGTATGAAACGCCTCGACTGATCTAGTAGGTAGTGAGACCAAAGATCCCAAGACTGGACTGGCACGTGCAATATGCAACATGAACAACCACTCCGCAAAAATGCCACAGAGACTAAGTTGTTATTGCAGACAAAAGCCTAGAGGGGCGGTTTACCGCGGGTCCATCCCATCTGCTATTAATGCTTAAGCCGCGCAGTTGGTGATGACTGCTGATCGAGAAAAGAACCGATCATACCTGGCTCACATCACTCCATCAAGCCAGGGGCTCAAAGTGGTCCTCAGCGCCTTGGACGCCTTGTTGCCGTAAAATTCAGAAGAAAAACAAGAATTGCAAGCTTATGAAAAGCGCGATAAAAGCTGGTCAAAGGTGGGGTTCTCAAATAAAACAGTGATCACCTCTTCAAACCCGGCATTTTGGGGAGCGGAACTGGGGTTTGCGTCCTTGGAAGCTCGGCGGAGCTCTTTCGCCTAGCTTTTGCCTGCGAGACTGGAGTTGTCGTAGCTGTCTTCTTGCCTTTTGCCTGCGGCTTCTTGCCGGTACCCGTGGGTGTGCTAGAGGGTGGTGTGCTTTTTGGGACGGAAGGGTCTGCCGATATAGAGTTTATGGTCTTGGCCTTTTTCGACTTTGTCTCGCTCAAGGGGGTCTTGATTACTTCCTGTGCGTTGGCCTTGCGCTTCTTGGACTTCTTGCCAGACGTTGATCCATTGTCCTCGGGGGCATCTGGAGCGTCGGTCATGGCCACGTCCCCTCTCGACTTCAAAATTGGCGGGACTGGGGGAAGGATAGGTGTAGGAACACCAATAGGTGTGTATCGCTTCTTCAGGACCGCCGGTTGGGGTCTTGGTGGCTTGGCGGTAATTTGGGCCTTGGGTTTCGCCGTGAAGTCAGAGGCAGCAAGCTGAGTGATTCGCTTAAGGTGCATGGTGTGATCAATGCCCCGATCTACTACAGAATATGTTAGCCATACGAACAAAGCTTGACTTGTACCCGGCAAAGACACTTACCCATCTCATATTTACTGCCCTTCTTTGCCGGCACAAGAATCTTGTAAGTGCTAGGCACTCCGGTAGCTCCCAGATCGACACCATAGTCTACCCCATTGTGTGACACGATGGGCTCGCCCGTCTGCGCGTTGCGCATTGGAAAGTTCATCTTCTCCACAACGCTGACTGGCACTGATGCCGGGGTGGTGAAATACCAGATCTGTTTGCCCTCTCGCTTCGCCTGCTTGAAAAGATTTAGGACCTCTGAAACATCTGTGTCCTCCGAAGCTTTGCGCAACTGGAACCCCTCTCTAACAAATTCGTCGGCCCTATATTGAGAGTTAGTATACCACGGAACAGTAGCTGAAAAAAAAAGCAAAAAGGGGAGCTTACAGTCCCCCATCGGCTGGCTGGCTATTCGACACAAGCGCAAAGGACTCGTCGGCCATTTCCACATCAGAATCATCAGCTGACTTCTTGAGTTTGGATATCGCCGCACCGTTGACAGTTTTCTTCGTCGCAGGCGCTTTGAAAGGTTTTGGTTTCTCATCTTCCGATGACGACGTCTCTTCTGAAGAAGAGTCCTTGGATCTAGTAGCCGGTACAGCGGTGTTGGACTTTTGGGCCTTGTCGCTGTCAGACTCTGATTCCGATTCGGACTCAGAGTCAGAAGTGGAGCTTTCGGAAGCCTTATTTGGCACTGTCGCAGCTGGTTTGGTAGCCTTCTTGAACTGTTTAGAGACCTGAGATTCCTCCTCAGACTCGTCTTCACTCTCGTCTGAGCTCGAGCTGTCATTTTTGTTATTGGCAGTCGCCTTCGGCTGCTTGCTATTCTGTGGTGCGGCTACCTTGGCGCCAGATTGCTCATCATCACTGTGGTCGCTGTCGCTCGAAGAGTCCGAATCCGAAGATGCAGGGGCCTTCTTGGGCTCAGGTTTGGAGATGGCTTTTTTGGCTGCAGCCACTGATTTCTTCGCTGTCTTCTCCTCTTCTAAATCCGACTCAGAGCTGCTATCAGAGCTACTAGTGTCATCCTCTGTATCCGTTGTGGGCTCGGTTTTGATCTTTTTTTCCGTCCCGTTCGGTTCGCTCTTGAACGTGGATGTCTTATTTGTAGCTGTAGCTGTTGTTGGGACGCCTTCCGAGAGTTTGGCACCGCTTTTGGCTGCTGCATTCGTCTTTTTGGCGGCAGTGGCAGCGTTGATTTTGGAGAGGAAGTTCTCGGTGCCCTCGCCGTCCGACATGTCGCTATCGGAGTCGCTTCCACTGCTAGAGTCATCATCGTCCATCATTGGCTCGGGTTTGATGCCATTCTGTTTCGAGTTTCGACTGTTGTTACCAAACACGTAACTGCGCGCAGAGCCAGCCATGTTGGAGACATGGGCACCCAGGCTTTGGACGTTAGCCCTGGGCATTGGCATGTTGGCGGTGTTGCAAGCAAAACAACAATTATGTACGATTATGAGCCTCGGAGGCTTTTGTACGTCGAGAAGGTTGTGTTCTGCGGTTGGCAATGAAGTCGAGGGTAAAATGAAGTGAGGTGGTGATACTGAAGCTAAAGTGACGCGCGAAAATCGCCGGCCGCCGAAGAAAATTTTGGAACAGTCGCGTCTTTCTGCCAATGCGACCAGTAATTGAGGGGCAGCGGTGAGGGATTTTGGAGAAGATAATTGGTCAGCCAAAGCTGGAGTGGGCTCTAAGCTTGATATATGGGGCAGGTCTATGGGAGCTCGCGGAGAATTCAGTTTGGGTTGAGATACTGCCGCTAGGAGATAACGATGTATTAGTCAAGACCTATGCAAAATTGTTTACGAGATATCCAATTCTTTTTCTCATTCTCTCACTATTGAATCAAGACCATGGAGACGAGGAAAAAGAGAAAGATTGGTAACCCCAGTGCCAGCGCGAGCCCGGGCGCACCAGGTGAGAATTTATGGCATCGCACCTACTGGAATAATGATTGTGCCTGTGAAAAAAAAAAAAAAAAAAAAAAAAAAAAAAAAAAAAAAAAAAAACATGACAGTCATGAGTGCGTTTGCTTTGCGCCAACATCTCTTAAAATCCCAAAGCTCTCCCTCCGCCTCGCCTTCAGAGACCAAAAGGGCAACAACCACCAAAGTTAGCAATATCAAGGATGCTGCAAACCCGGAGGTTGTTCTTGTAGACTCTGAAAGTGCACCAGAAACTCCTGCAAGTCTTGTGCCATCCCAAGCCTCTTCTCACGCAAGGTAGGTTAGTCCATCCACACCACACAAACATGTTCTAAATTTCTTTAGCTAAGACTTCTGCTCAGTCCAGAAATCACAAAGGTGGATGAGCCAACAGCGTCTTCCAAACTGGTCTATTTTTCGAGTTTCAAGGCAAGCAAGCAGAATTTCCAGCGGAAACCCCACGGCATTTCTGTGCTCAAACTGTCCGAAGGCGAGGTGAGTTTCTTTGAGCCCTTTGCCTTGAGATTCGCCTATTCAAGTCATTGACTTTACCTCCAGCGCCTCGTAATACTCGGAAGTTATGGCCTTAGAGTAAAAAATGGCCTGATAAGTATTGCTGGCGCAACATTACAAGCGCGCAGCGGCGTCACCTGGATTCACTCACCTCACTGCCATGCGCTCCCGGTAATTCGATGCTCGGAAGATGTCACCCTCGAGCTCTGTCCCCACCCGGCCGCTAGCGACTTGAGAGATCTAGGCAGGCTGTCTCCCAAGTTCGAGAAGCTGTGGAACGATGCAGCTGCTGAAGAGTTGCCGAATAAGCCCAAGGCTTCTACGAGGCCTTCATATATCATAGTGAGTCACGATTACCACGATATATGACATTGCGAACTGAACTGGATATACGGATGTTAACAGGTCACTTGATAGCTATACACCAACGAAGATGGCCCGAAGTCTGCTCCTCTCCAAGAACTTGCGTCCTTGGCAGAATGGAACAAGAAGCTTGCATCTATAGTGGCCGCTTCCAGGAAGTCAGAGTCAATGACCATCCTCATCTGTGGTCCAAAGTCTTCCGGCAAGTCTACCTTTGGTAGGCTACTGGCGAACCGTCTTGTCACGGAAACAAACAGACGGAACGACCAGCCACAGCCCGGCGTTGCGATCCTAGACATTGACCCAGGGCAGCCTGAATTCGGGGCCCCAGGGGTTTTATCGCTAGTCTATGTCGAAGCCCCGAACCTCCAGCCTCCCTTCTGTCACCCCTGTCTCTCAACATCAGGACGCAGTCGAACAATACGAAGCCATTCCATAGCAGCAATTTCGCCCATCACTAACCCCGATCATTATACTGAATGTGTCCTCGACCTGTATGCAACATACGCAACCAAGCTTCGCCGCAAGTGCCCTCTAGTCATAAACACATGCGGCTGGGTCCAGGGAACCGGACTAAACATCATCACCGAACTCATTGACCGGGTCTGCCCGACCGAGGTTGTTTATATGTCCAAAGAGGGCCCCGAGGAAACCGTTGAGGCTCTAAGAGAGGCTTGTCTGAACAAAATGCCTCTGGTGCTCATGCCATCTCAATCTAGCAAGTATACAGCAAGGACAGCTGCAGACTTGCGTATGATGCAAATGATGTCTTACTTCCATGTCGATCAGCCAGCATCTACCCCAGAGTACCTTCGCTGGAACGCGAATTTGTTGGCAGCCATTAAGCCTTGGGCTGTTCAATACGGCGGCCAAGATCGTGCAATCCTTGGAATCATGTGTTACGACTATGAGCCTACAGCAGACATGCTAGCTCCTCTAATAGACGGCATGATTCTAACAATGGTTGAAGTGGAGGATATGGCTGCCTTTCGAGACATGTCAGCCACAGCCGGGCAGAATCATGGCCACGAGATGGAGGTCGATCATGATCCAAACAATAGTTTTGCCAAGCCATTCAATAATGTTCCGGTAGTCTGCACTCCAGAGGGCTTGCCATTTATACAAAATCAGAAGGGAATAACCCTTGACCCTCGGCATTCTCGCACCGTCGGCCTCGCTCTCGTCAGGGGCATTGATGAGAAAAACCAAAGACTACAGCTGCTCACGCCAGTCCCAGAGGAGAGGATCTCGGAGCTCAACACTGGCAGAAGTCGGGTCGTTCTTGTCTGGGGGAGGCTGGACGCTGCTCCGACCTGGTCGTACGTTGAGGAACGCCATGAACAAGATGTCCAGGCTAGGACAAAGCAATCCAGTGCTGATGACGTTGAGGCAGAAGAAAGTGGACCAGGACGCCTAGGCAGCAACGATGATAGCTTGCCTTGGGTCGAGGAATTGCAAGCAAATCAGAAAAGATCAGTCGGTCATAAGGCACTCAGGGTACGAAGGGATCTCGGTCGCAGTTCTAAGGGCAACTGACAAAGGGAATTGTTCGTAGCACTGCATAAATTATTTTTGGCAACTTCATCATATGGACTTGCCAAATGTATTCAAAATGCGGGGACTAATGTCCGTGATATAAGTTACCACACTTCGACTTGTTAAAGTTCAGTACCTAGGGGCCGTACTTCTCAGGCAGTTAGGGTTAGGTGTGTACAGAAGAACACCCCGCGCTTCGAGTGACTACTATCCGCGCGACCCCCAGCATTTCTCCCCGCTTCCTCACTCATTATCCTCACATCGAGAGCAAACACATATAATATCATCTATCATTCCTTTGACATCATATTCAAACCTCTAATGTCTCTCCAGAGAAGGATGAAAGCTCGGTATTAACATAAACGAGAAACCCAATTTGGCATCGATAGCCAAAAGCCACGCTTTAATCCTGCAACTGGAGCTTCATAAACGTTGGATCTCCCTTGCCATTGGGCTTTCTTTGGTTCTTTGCCAAGCATTCGCAGAAACGTTATATCAAACAACCCCCGGCGATCTATATAACAACAGACAGTCAATGAAAACAAAACAATCAAGCTGGTCAGAGAGAAAAGCTCCTGACAACCATCGCAAGCGCGTTTCCCACAATTGCAACGACCACCACAAGCCAAGACCACACTGGTGCTGCACCACGTGACGGACTTACGAGCCACTGAGGCCAGCCACAAGCCACAAGAGCTCCTAATTCGGAAGCTCCGTACAGCTACCTGCCCCACCAAATGCTTGAGGCGTGATGTCAGCCTTGACCGATGCCTGCAGCTCCGTCTCGCCCATGACACAATTGAAATCCTGGAGAAAATCCTTCAGCTTCTGCTCCCTCTGTTCACTCTTGCCAAGTTGCAGGGAAGACCAGTCCATTGTGACCGATTGCACCGATTGCCAGTTCCGCACCTTTGATACGCTAACAACAACTTTGTTTCTGACAAAGGGCAGATCTGCAGTCCTTCGAACGCTGCTAGCAAGAACAGAGCTACTGCTCGACTCTCTGTTGTCGATTATTGCGTATGCAACGAAGGGTCAACATTGGCAATAATTGCCCGGCCAAACATAAGAAAGCCCCCGAAAAGTCGACAAGCTTCAGCCTTACATGCAGCCCTTCCGCAATCCAAAACGAGTGAATACAAAAACTATACATACAGGTGCTGAGTCCCTTCAGAATTAATTACAGTTAGAGGCTCCTGTGCATCCATGACGATTCTCTTTCAGTCGGGCGGTTGTGAGATTTTAAGCTGTGATCTGCGGTCGCTTGGCTGTGGAGGTGGCGAGAGAGAGATACGAATAAGTAAGTTGAAGGTAAACGGTAGCCAAGACTAAATATGACGGTAGGTGGTACACAATAACTACTACTAGGATAGGATTTTTTGGAAGCAAGCGGCGGCGGGAGGGAACCTATATTTCAGTGGTTACGGACTCCTCCGGATGGCATCCTTTTTATTTTTTTTTTCATTTCTCAATGAGAGTACCTCCTCCTAGTATTCGTTATTAATATTTTTTTGACGTTGCCTGCGGGAGCCGGGACGGGGTGGTGAGTCTTGTTCCATTGGCGTAATCTGACTGGCCCAATCTCTAGTCTCCATTTCTCCAAATAAGGACGTTTCCAGGCTTTACTATGTAAACTTGGCGACCCCGAAATGGTCAGGTCCCCTTCCACTTCCACGTATACTATGGTAGCCACCATAACCACCACAGTCTCGTCTGTCCCCACCATCTGATTCACTTTTGAACAAGGTCGCCGGGGGAGCCTCAGCTCCGAGACGACCAAGTACCTGCTGCCAACTGCCTACCTAGCCAAGCCTGGGTCAGAATGAGAGAGACTCCAGACTACTCCTGCAAACAAATATTGTAAATAGGGGAAGTAAATTTATTGACAGCAAAGACTATTCTTTTTTCTGGTTATATATATGCTAGATATAAGTGAAAAGCTATGCTTTGTTTATAATGGTAACTTGGTATTTTGGAGATCTTTTTTTGGTTTCCACCTCAATTTTGAATTCGTTTAAATCCAACCCCCGCGTGCTAACTCGTCAATCCACCGCTTGCAACTCAGCACCTTCCGTATATCTCACGATAGATTTGGTCGAAGGCGGCCAGGCTGGATTATTTCGTCACCGCCCCACAGCTAGTTCCGCCTGCTGTTCCTTTGCGATTCGCATCGATTTGCCCAGCCATTTGTTGAGCAGATCGACTGTTTTCCTCACACAGTCGGGTCGATCCTCTGGGCGAGAGATTTCATTCAGTCGTGTCAGCTCGGACCAATGAGCTTGTGAACATCGACGCTCAAATTTTCATTCGGTATTTGTTTCCGAGAGTAACAGCCAGGCGATCAAATCTCCCACAAGCCGTCGGCGGAGATGCCGACCAGTAAAATGTACCACACAGGACCAGGCGAAGGCTCCACTCACCTCTTTTTGCTGTTAGAACGAATCCATTCCAGAGTATTCCACGTGGGTGATTCCCTCATTCCGCGTGTTGTCGCAAGAGACCATGGTGCCATTGTTGAGGACCAAGGAAATTGGCCCTATTATTAGACCCTTGCCAGTGTGGCGGTCTCCACACGCCTGCAGATTTGCCACCGCTGTTCAGGGATTGGGATTCTTACCAGGGAGTTTCCACAGTAGTGGTAATAAGTGGGGCCAGCCGCAGGGAGTCCAGCGTACCACCAATTTGGAACTCTCCAACGGGGAAAGCCACAATCTCTAAGCCGAGTCGCTCGTCTTATCAGCTGCCGAGAATCGAGAGACAGATCTAGAACTCTAGACTTTGGCAGGTTGACTTCCCCAAATTAAATCTTGCTTCCCTCTAGCATCTGGCCCTGAGCCCGACAAGGCTTTGGGGCTTTTTATGACGTTGCAAAGCATCGCAACTTTGCGGTCGCCTAGCATCTGAGCCATGCAGTAATGTTGGATTAAGCTGTTTTCGCTCTGTGGAAAGGCATCTTTGTCCGTCCTGACAGGCAAAATCAAGTTACTAAGGTGAAAATAAGAACAGGTAGTGATTCACAAGGTTTTTTTTTGGTACAAGTTTGCAGATCTTGATTCCAATCCTGTCAGGACCTCGAATCTGATGTTTCCATTATTCCCCAGATTACAACACTCTACTTTACTCGCAAGTGGATTCCCCTGCAGCTGGACCATACAGTGTACTGTGTAGGGTAACAAAACGACCTGCCAACGGCTCGCACTAGCTGGGGATGTCACCTTAAAGTAATTACTGCGGGCACTATTTGCGGATAGGTTCCACCCAGCATGCCAGCCCTATCTAACAACTCAATTACAATTACATTGGTATGCAAGCTAGGGTAAGCAGAAAGATACGTAATACCGAGCCCACTCCAGATCATCCGGTAGGATGAACGAATCAAAGGAAATGAACAAGGACTGAAATTGAAAAAAAAAAAAAAAAAACACACACACACACACACACACAGGAGGGAATTTTTCTTGGCAAATAAAAACCAGGACTTTTTTTCCAACTGAGGCTAGGTCCGATACTGGACGATACGGATTGAAATTGCCATGTCACGAGACTTCTTTTTCTTCTTCTTTTTTTTTTCTTACCCAATAGGGAATAGGGGAGCTTGGGTTCAGACAGCCTCTTGCGATGACTATGAGTCGTACAGCATTGTAGTTATGGCGACCGGATGCAATCCCGGATCTCCAGTAACTGCTGCGGGATCCCGCTCCCCTGTTTGTTTTGCGTCGTCACATGCAACCTTTTTTTTCTTTTCTTTTTTTCTTTGTTTTTATACACTTCGCTATCTTGCAGCAACTCTTGTACTAATTCAGCCTCGTGACTTGAGTCGATCAATTTTATTCCTGTCGCTCATCTGCCAGGGTTGTACCGGAATTGAACATCCGGAACCCGGGTGCACCAAGTTTCGCCTGTCACCTCGAGACTCGTGACTGGGGTTGCAGAGTTTTCTAAATAGCTGAGCGCGGCTTAGGACGGTCGGTCCCGCCTGAAGAAGCATTGTATGGTGGTTCGCGTTTGACAATCTTACCCTCCTCTATGGTATTAACCGCAAGGTTAGATGAACATGCATGGAGGCTGTTGATTATGCCGCTGTTCAATTGGCTGCGCGCATGAAAAATGGAGCCGACTGCACTTTACGTGCGGTCGCAGGGCCTTATAAGGCCTGTTCTTAACAGAGGCATGACATCTGGCAAGTCTGGCAGCTAGGGTCCTCCAGCGGTTGCCCCGTCTGAATGATGCAGTAACCCAGCTTAAGCAACTTGATGCTCTCCTACGGGCTGTCTTTGTCACACCCACCACAAACATGCGGTTGTGAATTTGGGGATTCTCCTTGCTCAATGCACATCTCCGATGGCACGGTTGATTGCAGGCTATTCAGATCTTGTGTAATAATTTTCTTCGTTCTAATGCTCAGCAAGCAGAGCTATAATGATCTACATGTACCTATAGATTCCGTTGACAGCCGAGCAACCTTTCCCAATACACTATTTATTCTTTTGTTTGATACACTGGGCTTCAAAATTCAATCGGTGCAATTCGGCCTCTATTTTAAATCTACTTCATTTCTCCAATAATCGTTTCTCTTCTTTTGCCAAGTAAATATATTGCTCGCTGTAGCATTCTCTCACGAGTACAGCATACCCACAACTTTTATCAACATAACCAATATCGTGAATACACAGAGATCCACAAGTCTCAGGAGTTAAGCTGATGAGCCTTTCTTCGGCTCCCCGTCTTTCACATTGCCGTCACTAATGTAGGCAATCCGTGCAAGGCTGTCATCTCGTAGCCATGTATCGATTCGAGCTTCTCTCTCGGCAGCCTTTTGCTTCTTGCGACCAGAAAGCGCTGGTGCATTGCTCGAGGAGTGTTGGTGACTAAACGGTGTGCAAACGAACTGACCGTCAGTAAACCTTTCCGCCCGTTTGGACTAGAAATATACGAATGAGAACGAATCCGCGCTGTAGCCAACTTACAAGATGTGCTCTTGATCTTTCTTTGAGTCCGGCATTTTCTTTTCTCACTAAGGCGGAAAGGGGTGGTTGTGACAGGTAGGTATCCGAACAGGTAGGTGGTAATGTGGCAAGGCAGTAGAGAAACTACCGGCGTCTTGTTTGTTGCTTGTGAAAGCCTTAGTGAATGTAGATCTTGTATCTTCGTGGGGGAAGAGAGGAGTCTATGTTAAAAAGAGAACCTGTTCTTGCGAGTTCTTACGAAACAATGGGGACGAAACGACCTTTTATATCCCAAAGAAACAGGCAGAGGACGAAATTCACGCTACAGGACACCCAGAACAGGAGAAAAGCCAGCTCCCCCTGTTCTAAAGTTGATTTTCTTCCTTGGAGTCTTTACCGCCTTCGTTGTGACTCTTTCTAGAGCATGGGTGTACGCAGGCCTTTCTCTCTCTATTTTTTATTTTTATTTTTTTATTAGTTTTTTTTTATCTCCACCAACATGTACCAACATGTTTGTTGATAAGGAGGGATTCCGTGGTGCGGTGGCAGTCTTGACACGCAGCAAAGTGCCCTTGCACGTAGTCTTTTAACCCCAGGCCGCAGTGGTACCCTATAGCTAAAACGCAATGAAGATGTAGAAGAGGGAGGGGTGCGGCCTGGGGGTGTGAACTGATAAACATGAAAGTACAGCTCAACAGCAGAAGCGAAATGCAATTGAGCGTTCATGCAGAGCTCTAATCTTACCCTGGAATGTCTCTATAGGTCCGTCGTATTTCTGTCAGTTCGTCATGGATCAAAGCAGCAACACGGCGGCACTGGAAAGCCGAAACGCCAGCTCAGTTGACCTTGTTGGACTGTCCGCCAATTCAAGATTAAAGAAACATCCGGGTTAGGATATTCGGTGCTTTTCACTGTAACCCAATTCTTATATCTTAAAGCTATCTTATGTCTTTTTTATCATTTGTTTATCCATTGTCAACACACCAACCCACTCCTGGGTTTAGGGTACATGATTTTAGTTATTTCGCGTACTAGCCGTGATCGGCTCGTAACGCCGCAGAGAAATATGCTTCTAAGAAAACAACACACTTACATCTACCCTTAATAGGAGCACTTGGCGTCCGCCCGGCAGTGCTGAATCTCTGTCACTGATCCCTGATGGCCGCAGGCAGGCTGCCGAAATCCCTCGGGTGGGGCCCATGATTCTCAGACACGGTAACTTTTTTTTTCATCTTCATTTGATGAAATAGGGCGGTGTGAAAATTTTGCGGCCAACGCATGCTGACATCTCGAAATGAGGGTGTTGCTGTAGAGTCTGCAAGGCACATGGTTTACTTTGACTTTTGCGGTCATATATGGTGATCAGGGCTGCCTCCCGTTCTGTGCCGCATCTAGCGTTCGGAACTGGCGGGGCTGAAGAGATTTACTACGGTACGTACCTAGATTGAACTTGGGCGGAATCGCTTCACAGTCCTGAACAACGTGCTGACGTCGATATGGCGGTGGACATGGTGGGTGGGGGTGGACGAGATAATTCCAGGGAATGCACACTTTGACGCATGGAAAGATGCCTTCTTTTCTACCAATGTTATGTGCTCTGGATCTCCACAGATATATCGTGAACTAAAAGCAGTAAAAAGCAAAAAAAAAGGAGAATTCCTTTACAACATAATCGCAAGGCATTTGGTACGTGGGCGGCTTAAAGTCGCGTTACGAAATAAGCGCCCCCAAATTCTCCACCCCCGGACATGCTGCCATCAATTGCCCATCAAAAAAATATTCCCAATTTTCATGGCCGCATACTGTTATCAATTTTAACATTACCTTCCTCTTGTCTGCATATCCTGAAACAAAATATTTCAATGTCATTTTTTACGCCCGGGGTTTTCTCTCTCTCTCTCTCTCTCTCACACACACACACACACACACACAGCAAAACAGGACTTATTCCGTAAAACCACAAAAACATCCTAGCCGCGTACGTTTGGAATGGAAATTACTTTGCTTTGCAATGAACAACGTACACTAAACGGAACCCCTTCGGTAAATCAACCCCTCATTCGACTCGGAGTCACCGAACCCCTGATTCCACGTGGCAGACAAGGATGCAGTCAGTCGCGTGCAACTTTCAAGCCTGTTATTATACAGTATGATCAACCAATTAATTAAGCCCCAGAACAACCCCGGGTCGACGTAACTTGGATGACTGAAGGAAGAATGACCACAGGGGCTTCGGCTTGTTTGTTCCTTTCCTTTCAAGTGTGGGTATTTGATGTTTCTGAAATAGCTTTAGCCACTGATAATCAGCATCTTGACCTTCGCTCCAATAACATCTCGATCCAAGCTCATTTAAGATTGCCCTCAGATTCGTCGGCCAAGATACGGTTCTCAGCTGCACTGGATATAGGCAGTGCCAAAGGTGGGCCAGGATTAAGGGCACGGAAGCTCCGAGCATTTCTAGACTAGCGGATGTCCTAGCCGGTGATGTGAACAAGTTTTTTTTTTTTTTTTTTTTTTTTCTCTCTTTTTCATCGTAGTCTTTGCACTTCAAATTCCTTTCGATCTTTCCTGTTCCAGAAGACATAGCCTCCGCTTTGCCGCCCGATGCTCGCCAGGGTTACTTTGAGCTTCAATTTGATAGTTGGGCCTTCACCCTCGTGACTGCTTCAACCTTTAAATGACCGGCTGGAAAATTTGGCGAAGATCGGCAGATTCGCAGGTGCTTTGTATTCCATGATCGAAAGCCGCAGATGTAGTATCCACCGTCATGCATCATCAACTTGAGGATAATACAATTCCAAGGGACAAAGAAAAATATATGAGGAGCTATTCTGAATCCCTGAGGCTCAATGGCGGTCTTCTTTCCTTTGTACAAGTACCGGTGATAATAAAGAAGTCAAGCAATTGATGCATTTATCTTTGTCCCACTAATACTGTATAACTAGTAGCTGGTTAGCTGTCAGACGAAAAGGATTTCATTACAATGTACGTTTTTTTTCTTCTTCAACTTGATAAACAGCGGAAACAGCCCTCCGCGCGGATCCTTCAACCGACCCCATATATTCCTTCTATACCCATTCATAATCTGCTTCAACTCCCTCAAATCACATCATGCCAAATCCCAGTGAGAACAGCAACACTGGGTATGGCTCACCATGGGAGACGGCCGGCTACATCCTAATTGTCGTCGTCGTCGTCCTGATGGTCACCGTTTGCTTTTTGTGGGCCAACTGCAAGGCGCGAGCAAGTGCTCACGACATCGAGATGGGGGCGATGCGCAACAAGCTCCAGGAGGCCGCCAAGACAACCGAGGAGCATAGCTCCGCGCTCCAGACCATGGACGTGCACCTCCAAGACACCCTCCAACACGTGGCCTACCGCACCCGGGTGGAGGAGATCATGAACATCAAGGTGGTCGACCTCCAGCGCAAGGTGGAATCGCTCCAAGTTGCCAACCGTGCCTTGACCGGCCAAGATGACTTTCAGGACAGTTACGGGCGGGCTGGAGACCGCGGCCCTGTCGGGCTCAACTCACGGTCCGTCATTGCTGATATTGTGCTTGCTCAGGGTCCCGCCGACTCTCCTCAGGGTGCTTTTCGCTCGCTTGGAGACGAGCTGGCTGCGGCAGAGTTTGATGAATACCTTGAGGATCCGTCTGTTGTCGGCGACGAGGTGTGTGCCTCAAGCGAGTGCCTGCCAGACGATTGCAGTATCGATGACTCTGCGAGCGATGTGTCGACGCTGCACGGGGACGAGACAAGAATCGCGCCCGACAGCGACTCCGTCAGCGTCTTGTCCCAGTATCACCGTGATTCGGCCGTCGTGGAAGAATTCCAGCCGGTGACGATTGCCCATGCGCAGGCGCATGCAATTGTTGTTTCCGGCGATCGTTGATTTGTAGACTAGACTAGCAGTAGACTAAAGCCTGCTCAATACCTTAAAGCCTTTCATTCAATCTGCTGACTCAACACATCTCATCATCTAGTGCAGCAATAGCATAAGATAACCTTATGTAAACGATACAGTAGACAGGAAGAGTCCCCCTCCACCCGTGCAGTGAGCTGTGACCTTGGAGTTCCTTTGCAGTACTATTTTCCGTCGCGTGCCCGAAAAGACTAGGTAGTCTATACCTCTTTTGAATACTTCCCCCATGTATGTCTTTCCCTGCCCCGCGCCCCCGAGCAGGTCTCGACAGTCAAGCAAAAGGCGGCGACGCAGAGGGCCGCGAACCCCAGCACGAAATAGACGGCCTCGGAGAAGAGGACGGCCAGGACCGACATGACCACCGTGTCCCGCGCCCTGTCTTGGCCGTACCTGTGCAGCCGCTCGTAGTACCACACGAGCTCCAGGGTCCCCATCAGCCACGACGCGAAGGTCACGACAAGGAAGAAGACGGTCCATCGCGCGGAGGCGCGATCGTTGCCTTGGCCCTCGTCGGGCACACCAAGCACCGGTCGGTACAGCGGCCCATGCCGATGCATGGAGCCGGCGAGTGGTCGGATGGCATGTCCGTAGGGCGGCAGTTGTCCTGTGGACTTTCGGAGGGAGTGGTTACCGCCATTTCTTCTCAGTCTTGCAGAGGGCATTTGCTGGCTTTGGAATTCGTTCTCTTCTACTCTTTTCCCTGTCCCGTTCTTTTCAGCTTGGCAAGTCAACGTGTCCGTATAACTTGGAGATTTATTGTACGTGCGACTATTGGCACCTTTTGCAGATCTGAATTGGGAAACGTAACTGCATCGCGACGTCTGAGGTTAAGAACAAGAGGAAACAAAGCGACATTTCGGTGGTCTTATGAGTAGCAAGGACTTTCTTTTCGGGTGTCGTTGCTCACAAAAGAATGGTTACACAAATTTGATTATGGGCATTCCGTTGTTTGTTCGAATCACAAAACATATTTCGTTCACTTGACCTGTGATAGGATAAAGTCCAACACTGTCTTTTATGCCGACCAACACTGCGTAGATATTCCAGATTAAAGAGTCAAACTCCAGCGATCAGTATTTCGGGTTTGCCACTCACGCACCACATTGAGTTGAAAGCCTTGACTGCTCTATCTTCAATGCGTCAAAGAAATTGGTTGTCTGTGAGTGTTGTTGACTGGGTCTTCTTTGTTAGAAAAGTTGGCCAGCCAAACAACTGAAATCTGTTCTTTGTTGCCCGCCTATCGGGAAGGGATGAAGCTGCGCCGTTGGGTCGATGTGCATCGGACGCGACCAATTGTGGCTTTGGCTTCTTGCGGCAAAAGACCAAGGCAGCATCGTCCAAGAGGCAGCCAAGCGACCAGCGGAGCCCAACCGCGGCGATTGGCGGCTGACGCAGCTTTGATGGGTATATACAGTGCAGCAGTACTAGAAAAAAAAAAGCTAAGATGGATCTTCAGTTTTAAGGGTCTGGGCTCTAAAATTCAAGCCTGAGCTCTGACAAGGCGGGCGGTTAATAGCGTTTTCCCAAAGCCTCTATAACGAGCATCTGCCCAGTGCGTGCGTTTTTGTTTGGCCAATGTCTCAACTCAACGTCACCCAAGGCCACGCCACGCCACGACAGCTTACCTGGCAGGACCCTGTTTGCATCCATCCCAACAGACCGTCACGGGCCAAGTTCTGACGTACGCCTGTGGCACATCGGATATAGGAAACTCAAAAAGATAATACATCATTTATCAAAACAGACTGTGACGATCCGATTCTCTTCCTTTCCTTTTTTTTTAACAGCGCTGCACGCACAGCCACTTCGGACAGGGACCCGTTGTGGGGATGCAATGCACCGCACAGTGCCTCAAGGCACGGGGTGCCTTGGCGGTGAGATATCCATAGTGCGTGGCACAGTCAGAGGCGCCAACACAAGGGGTCCACTCTTCCTCCACAGACAAACTCGACTGCCAATGAAGGTGCCAGAATCCCTTGCGTCGGGGTCGCTCGATATTCCGTATCTTAGGGCCTGGACTCCATGTCTGGGCAGTGCTGTGGTGGCACTGGCCTGGCGGGGTCCTTCCGAATTGGAGGGACCTTCAAGCTACAGGCATGGACCGTGGGCAAACAAAACGTATCGGCGGGTGAAAGCTTAAATACGAAGCCCATCTCTCGTTCCAAGTTTCTTTTAACAAGCCCAAGTCGTTCCCTGGCTATAACTAACAAAGCCCTCTCTTTTGTCGCCACTACTTGAATACTATCTACCTACAAATATTCTATCTAGTCTCCTATATCCACTACCTACCAGCAGGAAAGAAAACCCTTACCCGACCAGCTTGCAGTCATGTCATACAACAGCGGTTATGGAAACCAACAGGGCGGTGCGAACTCGTCGTACTACAACAGCGGCGGCCCTCAGAATCAAGGTCAGAACCCATATGGCGGCCCACCGCCGTTGAACGCCCAGCAGCATGGAGGCCCTCCTCCCAGCTACAACAACGGCCCCGGTTTCCAGGGCGGTAATCACGGCCCGCCGCACCATGGCGGACCTGGTGGTTCTGGGCAGGATGGTGAGCGTGGCATCCTGGGCGCGATGGGCGGTGGTGCCGCCGGTGGGTTTGCGGGCCACAAGATGGGCCACGGCATTCTCGGTGCCATCGGTGGAGCCGTTGCTGGTCACTTTGCCGAGGAGAAGGTCAAGGACTGGAGGGATGACAGGAAGGAGGAGGAAGAGAGGCGCAAGAGGGAAGAGGAGGACAGGCGTAGGAGGGAGGACGATGACAGACGCCGCAGGGAGGAGGACGACCGCCGCCGCCACGACAACAACAACAACAGGAGGGGCTGCTCTCCGCCCCGGGGCAACTATGCCGGCAATTTCTCGGGTTCGTCGCGTGACATCAGCCTGGACGGCGCCCGCCTGCGGGCCGAGTGCCGCCGCGGCGACGGAGGCTACAACACCAGCGTTATCGACCTGAACCGCTACCTCTCCAACGACAACGGCAACTTCCGCTGGGTCTCTGGCGGCGGCGGTGGCGGCGGCACCGCCACCGTGACGGTGCAGCAGGGGGATACCCTGAGGGAGATTGGCAGAAGGTTCGACTGCGACTTCCACGAGATCGCCAGGAGGAACAACATCCACAACGAGGACCTGATCTACCCGGGTCAGGTGCTGCAGGTTCCGACCAAGGGTGGCTCGGGCGGCGGTGACGGCAACTTCTGGGAATCTGCGCGTGATGTCAGGCTTGTCGACGGTGGCAAGGTCCTCGAGGCAGAGCTTCGGTACTCGGGAGGATGGAACAGGTCTCGCATCTACCTGGATGAGCACATTGGAAACCGGAACGGCGAGCTGGTTCACTGTTAGTTCGTCTGTTGAAACGGTTACTAAGTTGTGAGTACTGAGTAGTAGCCAGGAGTCGGAAGCTAAGTCTGTAACATATTAACATGAGTGGGGGGAAAAAGACTTATATGAGAGATGACTGTCCTGTTAATGTTCCGGCATTGCGATCATTGATGCTGAAACATGAGTGACATTTGACAAAGTTCTTCCACTCAAAGAGACGCTGTTTCTGGCGCTCAGTTCTGCGAAGAAAAGCACTTCTTTGTTTTTGTCAGTGCCCTGCAGCCGCTAACACGATCTTGCGAACTGGGGCAGAGTGGCAACAGCTCATTTGTCAGAAAATCGATGCTACAATATCCTTCCTGTATAAGCTCGGGGCATCAGTTCAAACGGTTGCCGCAACTTTGTGCACCTATAAGCTTCAGCGTGACAAGAATGGCTATATATGCGATGCACTTGAATGGTGCAATTGCTCGTTCTGGCTTTGTCCAGACTTAGTTCTAGTCTGGTTCTAGATAGGCCTGAATGTGGAATGTTGGCTGATGCGTGGTAAGCTAACCGGCGCTGATGTCATCCGATACTCTACGCTAACATCAACAGGTTGAGTTTGGCAGTGCTATGTGACCTGCTGATATTGTCAAGACGTCGGTGGCGATCTTGAGTTTCGCGGGGAAAATGCTACGCCATCACACCCTCAGCAAGGGCTTGGCATTCCATATACCCCTGAAATTTAAGTAAAAGAGGCTCTTGGAGATCCCAGATCAGCCGGGTGATTCCATACTTGTTTTTTGTGCTTTTTGTGGGATTTACCCGGCTTAAAGTTGACATCTGCAAGCTTAATCGGGGCAAGGCTTGTAAGATGTGCAGCCATCTTTGAATATAAAAACATTTAACCTCCAAATTATGAACTTTTCCTCAAAGTGCTGAAATTTCCGCATTCTATTTTTACGATACATCTCGCGAGCTGAACGCCGTGGCTGAACGGGCTTTTGTAATCTCGCCATTCCCGATCAGGTATGATTTTCTGCTATGCCAAGGCTGCGAGGTATGTAAATTGCGGGTGTTGGCATTTTCAGTCCGGTTAGGGGCTGAAGGGAGACAGAAGAAGAAAACAAAAAGAAAAATAAAAGGGTTCAAGGATTTCTGCAAGCGGCGGAAATATGCCGGCACATGCGCTGATGCGGAGCTAGGTCGTACTCCTTCGAGGGTCAAAGTATATAATACGAGTGATTGAATTGTTCTCGGTCTTGTGGGCTCGGCAGCTAGCCCAAATTATTTGAACGCGAGGAGGTTCCCATCAAGATTTGTCTCTCGTGTGAACTATTGCTCCCATCAGAGGTTGGCTCATATCCCTATTATCACATTCCACTGATTTGGTGTTCCTTTTGCTGACGTCGTCGTTAGGAATTCTGGTTGACGGACCGATTTCATTTCCTCATCTTGTTTCTCACTCGAACGAAGAAGCGAGAGATAGGTATTCGCATGAGTGCCTACCGATTAGGGTTCTTTCCGAATCTGGATTCTGGTTGAGTGTTGCCCTTTCCAGTACGGGATAAAAGTCCCCGTGCTCCCCTCTTCAGTTCAACAGCTGCTGGAGTATCCTCGTATCGAGTTGGGGCGTGCCTTCTTTCAAAACATCCTTTTTCTGTTACAAAGAAGAAAGACACTGCCAAAGGACTACCAAAGTACTGTTCAACATACCGGCTATCCTCAGACTCATATCCTCTCTCACCAGCTGAAGCCAAATATATTTCTCAGAAGGAAGCAAAGTCTCACCAAATTTGAAGCAATTCCGACCCTGCATCCCTCAGTCAGAACCTTCACATATCTGGATTAGCGCACCGTTCCGCCCTCAAGATGCTCATCTCTTCTCTTCTCGTCGCCCTGGCTACCGTAGCCACACCCATCGCTATAGCGTCCCCCATCGACGACACCATCAAAGAACTCTCACAGCCAGTCGGCATCGCCTGCGGAAGGGCCACGTGCATCGGAGAACAAGTCTGCTGCAACCCAACCTGCAGCACGTGTACCGCGCCGGGGATGATGTGCACTATGCAGGACTGCGGCCACCTATCTGACCCTCCCGCGTTCCCCAAGCCGCCCACCGTCGCCGCCCCCGGCCCGCGACTCTCAATTAGCAAGGTTATGACGAGGCCCAACTCCACGAAGCCGGCTCCCTACGCAGCACCCAAGCCCAAGGACGGAGTGGCCTGCGGAAAGAATACGTGCGCGGCCGATGAGGTCTGCTGCAATGCGAGCTGTGGCATCTGCACTCCACCCAAAGGCGGCTGTATCATGATGTTTTGCCGTGACGGGCAACGTCCTGGCCAGTCGGTTCATTCTTGAAAGAGAATAAAAAAAGACTTCGACGAAGAAATGCATTTTTAGTGGGCAAATGATCTGTTTTTTTTTTTCCTTGAATGTTTATTCATTTTGTCTACGTATTTCTGTTACTATTTGAGGCTGTAAGGCGCCCGGTGATCTTTTCTCGATCCTCCCACCTGCCTTGAAGTCTTACGAAAGTCGAATGATGGGCTGGCGGTGATTGGATCCTTTTTCTTTTCTACAAGTTGATCCTCGGAAAATAATTGTGTGGAGCAACAAGGGACCCTGTGCTATGTGCAAAAGAATAGGGCGTGCATCCTGCATATGTTCTCAATGGCGCCTGACTTGGGACAGAAAAGAGACAAAAAAACAAAAAAACAAACACTTGCTGCATCGAAGACATCCCCTCTCGACGTCTAAAGTCCTAAAAGATAATTTTGGTCCCAACACTTGGTTCAATACCGCTTCCTCTTGCAGGCTGTGCCAATATGAGAGGGTATCGAATCGTTATATCCTGCTCCTTTGCTGGCAGGGCGCATACAATTTGCGCAACAGATTTTGTGATCCCCCACACAAATATCAGTCTCTCCTCCCTCCTGAGATGACAGAAATGACAAGACGAGTGTCAGGCCGCACACTAGCCCTTTGCAATAATTTCGGCATGTTTGTTCAAGCATCCAGATTGCAGCTCTCAAGGAAAGGGCTGTCTCCGTGTATCATCCCCTAGAACTAGTCTTGGCACTTCTTCTTTTGATTTTCATACCCAGAATACAGACTTGCCCCCTGAATGAATGAATGACCAAGTGTGCAGGAAAGAGATGGTCGGTACTTCGAACCACACCACATCCAGGCTTTAAAATGCGGTCTTGTTTTGTACCTCCCGTGTTTAGCAATCCCATTTCCGATTTGACGGTACAAGAGTAAGGCCATCCATCAGGCTTTGTGCTATGGATGCTCAGTTCTTGAGTATTGCCCTTGCCCTTGTCCGCTGCACGGGGGCATTTTCGACTTTTTGCACGGA
>NW_021940918.1:2897105-2955051 GCF_004337985.1 Pyricularia pennisetigena
GGGTGGTTGCTTGGCAATATCAGGAGTTTGAGATGATTTGCAGTCGGAATGGAGTTGAGCTGCGGCTATTGAACTCTATAGAGGACGAGCAAAATACTCAGTGATGACATGGTAAAAAGACATTCTGTGAAAGTTCTTGCCTGCGTTTTTAGTTTTTCCAGAACTCGTCAAGGCTTGATGGGACCAAAAACCAAAAATCGAATTGGATTTCTGGCATATTCGATATTTACCTAAATTCACTCAATATAGAGTTTCGCTATCAAATTTCATTGCACCACTAGCCCAAACGCAAATATCCATTCAACAACACCTGGTAGACATGCTAGTCAGACTGTGAATGAACAGCATCCCCACTGCGCGAGTTCTTGTCAAGGGCAGGATTTGTGGTATTGGTCATGTAAGGCATATGAATGAGTGGCAGTAATCTTTTTTTTTTCCGTCACGAAAGCAGATAGTCATGCGGCACGATCCCACCCATTTGAAGGGACATTACTCGCCCCGGTAGGCTGTTTGTGATAAAAAAAAGACCGACATCCCTGCCGGACGTGGTCCAGAGCTATACTCTAAAAGAGCCCGAGGCTCTCGTCCTGATCAGATCCCTGCCAAATGTGGCAGTGCTCTCGACTGGTTCGCCGGATCTTCAGTACCAAAGCAGCAATTGAATGCGCCCCTTGTCATTTACAAATCAGGGGTTCCCCAGGATCAAAGAGGACCCTGGATCGGCATTAACCGAAGGATTTACCAAACTCTTTCCCGAGCATTGACCTGATATCGTATGTTGAAACTCGGTTGCAATCCGTGCGGTAGCTCTTTCTTGGGTAGCACCGGCCGGAGAAAAGAACTCGTCGGACTCCGGTCCCGGTTCCTCCGACAATCCGACCGAGATTTTTTTCTTTCTTTCTTTTGTCGTGATGGATCTTCAGCTCCGGTGTCTGGTTCTCAGCTTACTTGCTGACTGAGATTGAAATACTATAAAATCAAGCAGAGGACGAAAAGCAAGAGTGAAGCTTCCTATTTTTTTTTAACCAGAGGCTTCTCTTAGAAGCTGCATCGCACAGTGATGGTTTGTTCTTGATTCACCACCTATGCTGAAGACTGGAATGTATGTATATTCCATTGTTATTACACCTTCAATGCATGATCTAATCTCAGGGTTTGGGAAGCCAAGGGCAGCAAGGCTGGCAAATTTGGGGCTTACCAAGGCTGGGATATGGCAAAGGGAAGAAGAACACATCCCCACACAATCTATTAGTCACAAGTCGACGCTGTTTTGATGAGGCAGGTCCAGAAGACAGCTTTGACAAGCACTATAACTGATTGCGAGGCACAGACGTCCGCCAGCCCCTGAGAAAGTTGATTGATATTGACCGGTCGGGAAGAGCCACAACCAACCCTTGGGTAGCTCAGGTATTGCCGCTAGAGGGTCCCCCATCCTTGCTCGCTTGGCTTCATTGCCGATGGGGGGTGGAACCATCAGAACATCCCAGGGACACTCCCGACAGTGGTTGTGAATTCGTACTGGGACTGGACATACAGCTTCTCTCCAGTGAGTCTGCAAAATGAGTTTCCACATGATCCAGTAGCCCTGTGGAGAAATATCCGGGATACGTTCATACCAAGCCTCGTCGGGTGGCAGCAAGGTCGTCAGTCACGCAGTGAGCCGAATATACCCAATTTCAAGGGGGGTTTATTTTTGGAATCTGCCAACATCAGTGCCGCCTCCTGTCGAACCGGAGTGGTTGGAGAAAGCGGTAATGTCGCTCTGGATTCGACGGTGTGCGCGATACCGGGAGACCGTAGATGTTGTCAATGCTACAGTAGACTATCACCAGAGAGACTGTGAGTATATAAGCCATTGCAACCTCCCTCCCAACATGCCTTGGTTGATCATTTTCTGCCTCATCCTCGCCTGGTCTGTTTTCTTTCTCTCCTTGCCTCACTCTCTTCATCTCCAACTCTTGTTCCCTCTTGTTTGTTTCGTCAAACACCCTCTGCCCTTCAACAACCCAACCAACCTCAAGTCACTCTTTTCGACTCAACCCTCAATACCCCCTTAAACCATGGCCACCGTCATCGAAATCATCGGCGTCGTCTCCGGCGTTTTGGGCATCATCCAGTTCGCCCAGGACGCCTTCCCTGAAAAGCAGAAGCCCGGCTCCAGCGTGCGCATAGCAGTTGGTCTCGACTCAGCGGGCGGCCTGAACAACGCCGGCGGCAACGTGCCCGGAGTCGCCCTCTTCAACGAGGTGGGCGGGTTCCTAGGCCAAGCGCAAAACAACGGGCAGGTGCAGGACGGCAACTTTGCCGACCTCACCGTGACGCAGAGCAGCGGGCAGCAGGCGGCGTACGGGCTGGTCCAGGCCGGCAGCGATGCCGTCTGCATCGCCTACACCTCCATCACCTGGCCCGACGGCAACCAGTACGCCCTGACCGGCGACTGGGGCGAGGCCTGCGGCGGCAGCTGGTACTACAGTAACATCTTCGTCCAGAGCTCCGGGTACAAGCCAAAGTGCATGTGGATCGACTCGGACGGCAACCAGCCCCAGACCGGGTTCCAGGTGCACTTTCCAGAGTTCCGCAGTGACACCAGCACTATCCCCCAAGGCAAGGACGTCAAGAAGCTGTGCAACAGCAAGGCCCCCTTCCAGTACTTCACCACGGCCGGTCCCCAGACCATCGACTACTGGAACGCAGACGGCAAGACGACGTCTCAGTCCACGGTCCCGGGCAAGCGCGTCGTCAACGACGGTGGTTCGCAGAAGAACCGTCGCGCCGCCGCCGCCGCCGCTCCGTCGGCCATCGTCATCACCAACGGGACCGACCACTCGGTCAAGGAGCTGTGCGACAGCAAGACGTCGAGCGGGCCCGATCTGCTCAACCTGAGCGAAAAGTCCTTCTGCCGCATGAGCGACAAGAAGATATTCCCACAGTGCGGCGGCACCGTCAAGGACAACTGCTTTGATGCGGACGGCATGCAGCTCGTCGTAGGCGGCAAGGCCGCGCGGTCCCCTTATTCAATCGTCTGGGACTGGAAGACGCCCGGAAAGACTTTTACCTCCAAGGCTGCCACTTCTGCCAAGATTGCCGCGCGCGAGCCCTATGCGGAGCCCCAGCCGTACAACAACATCATCGACTGGAGCGTTGCCGGAAAGGTCAACAATGAGCCCGCCAAGTCTACTTGAGCCGAAGTGAATCCTTTTTGTTTTTCTCTCTCTTTTCCACACCACATTTGCTTTTAGTTTTCTTGGCTCGGCGTTATATGTTTATCGGGTTCAGTTGATTCGAGCTTTTTATTTTATTTTATTTTTTATGGTGGTCTCCGGTGGCATCATCAGGCAATTATCAGGTATTATACTTCGTCACGCGTTCGACGTGCTCCATGTTGCAGGTATAGGCGTTCAGGTGGTGGCGAAAGCCAAGGGAATAAAATTTTGTGTGCTTTTTTCCGTTTTTGCTTCCATCAATCCTTTTGATAGACCAAATATAGACATAAGAAAGGATCTCTTTCTGGATACTCCAGTGACTTGCTATCCAAAAAGACAGACACGGGATGCTTCAGTTATAGTGTAATGTTTTCGCCGAAAGTCCGACGAAATTCATAAGAGTACAGCAAACACATTGTATTTCGTATACTCTTATCTTGACGGCAGAATCAAAACTTGACAAGGCTGTCGGTAAGGAACGGAGACTTGCCCAGGTAAGGGATTAGAGTGTTGAGTGAGGAGGTGCTTTGAGCATCTGTTAAGTACCTTGAAATGGCGGGGCCTCGGCGTTCTCCACACGATCTGTCGTCGCGAGTACATATTTCGGACTAATGATATGACTAACCGCCTGCTGACGTGCACCGAAACGCCACCTCAGCGGCTCAACCCGCAAGTAAAGAAAGTAACGATAACTCAAGGGACAATGGAACTCTCAAAAGTACACCTCGTCTCTGTCTTCACGGCCTCCGACAGCCCGGAAACTGGCGGGAACTTGCTGCCGGTGGTACTCGATGCGTCGGCTTTGTCCGAAGAAGACATGCGCGGAATAGCGCGAGAGTATGGACATGAGGCCTCCTTCCTTATCCCGCTTTCAGAGGCATCCTCTGTGTCACAGAAGGCGGACTACCAACTGAGGTTCTTCGTCCCCGAGCACGAAATGGAAATGTGCGGGCATGCAACCGTGGGAACCACGTGGCTGTTGGGAGAGCTGGGTATTCTCCGCGATGACCAAAATGAAGTTTGCTACTCAACCATATCGGGCCTTGTCCGAGCTCGTCGGCGTAAACAAGAAGGAAAGATTCTTGTGGAGGTATCGCAGCCACGGGGTTGGGTCAGACCCGTTCAAGACGAGGGCCTGAGCAAAGAAATAGCAGCGGTCCTAGGGGAGTCTGGCAGCGACAAGATCGATACAGCATCAATCCAGAATGCCTGCACAAGCCGAGCCAAGACTATGATTCCCATGCGAGATTCAGCTGCACTCAACGCGCTCAAACCAGACTTTTCACGAATGCAAGCACTATGCGAGAAGCTCGGTTCTACAGGACTGTACCCATATGCCCTGCACAGCGACGACAGCGGCGATGAATCCACTAGAAATGGCTCTTTGATCGTGCATGCTCGTCAGTTTCCCAAAGCCTCTGGATACCCTGAGGACGCAGCAACGGGCATTGCCGCCGCGGCTTTGAGCTTTGCTCTTTTGGAGAATAAGGTGCTGGGGGGAGATAGGTCCGTGATCGTGAGGCAGGGAGAGGCAATGGGGTGTCCGTCAGAGATACGTGTCAGAATTGAATCCGGCAGTGAGGAAGCAGTGTGTTGGATCGGGGGCACCGTTAGACATGTCAAGCGGTTGGAGACAAGTGAGTAATAGGGTCGATATGACCACAATGAGATCAACCAATTGGGGGAGGAAAGAGAGCCGAGCCAAGGCAATGCCACATCACATAGAGGACATGAGCCGACAATTGTGCAGCATTTGATATCATGCAACGACTATTTCTTGCCGTTTCGGGACTTGTTGACGAAAATGTGGCTGAGGCTTTTATTTAAGGCTGAACTCTGGTGCCTGGCTTCCCTGACCTAGGAGAGATCTCATCTGATCGTCGCAAAACGTTCGAAAAGCAATAAAGACTGATTGATAGCTTTTGCCCAAAGTTTAAACCCCGAGCCACACGCGTCGCGATTGAACGGGGACTTCTTTGAAGTGGCGCGGGGCTGTGCACGGACCAAAACGTCCTGCCTGGAACCGCCTAGCAAAACCAACCCCACGTTGAGCTCCGACCGGGTTTGCAAGGCGCGGAGCGGTGATTAATTTTTTGAAGCTCCTATATTGTAGGAGCTACGAATCAACGAGCAGCACAGAGGCGTCGTCCGGCAAGACAACCGCACGCGAAAACGACAAACCCGAAAACCACCCGTTGCATTATCCCAGACCTCGATTTCCATACTTGATCGCTTCTCAACCCCAGAAATTCCGCGAAAATGTCGTTTGGCGGGCAGACGCCCACTATCATCGTCCTAAAGGAGGGTCCGTGAACCTGCGAAAGCCCCTCCCCCCGTCACCAGCTTCCACCCACGTCGTCGCCCGCCGCATGGACTAACTGAGGCTCTATTGTGCAGGCACGGACAGCTCTCAGGGCAAGGGTCAGATTGTTTCCAACATCAATGCCTGCTTAGCCGTGCAGGCAACTATCAAGTCGACGCTCGGCCCTTACGGTGGCGACCTGTTGATGGTGGATGCCAACGGCAAGCAAACCATTACCAACGATGGCGCAACAGTGATGAAGGTGAGGAAACGCACCTTGCATGATCGAACAGTAACAGTCTCTGGTCCGGACACAGCACCTAACCCCCGGTTGCTTGCCAACAGCTTCTCGATATTGTCCACCCCGCGGCACGGATCCTGGTTGATATTGCAAGATCACAAGACGCAGAGGTTGGCGATGGAACAACTTCGGTGGTCGTCCTGGCCGGTGAGATCCTCAAGGAGATCAAGGAGCATGTCGAGCAGGGTGTCAGTTCTCAGATCATCATCAAGGGTCTGAGGCGCGCATCTGCCGTGGCCGTCAACAAGATCAAGGAGATTGCTGTCAGCACAAGCGAGGGAAGCCACAGGGAAACTTTGACCAAACTCGCCGGGACGGCCATGACCAGCAAGCTGATCAAGAGGAATACGGAATTTTTCACCAAGAGTCAGTCGAGCCCGTTATGATCCTCCACTGCCAGACTTTGAGGGACCGTAAGATGCTAACAGATCGGCGGTTGCTAGTGGTTGTCGATGCCGTCCTGACACTGGACCAGGAGGACCTCAATGAGAAGTTAATAGGCATCAAGAAAATCCCCGGCGGTTCGCTCACCGACTCCTTATTCGTCAACGGTGTCGCCTTCAAAAAGACCTTTTCTTATGCCGGCTTTGAACAACAGCCAAAGTCGTTCAAGAAGCCAAAGATCGTCTGCCTCAACGTTGAGCTCGAGCTCAAGGCGGAGAAGGACAACGCCGAGGTCAGGGTCGAGCAGGTGTCGGAATACCAGGCCATCGTCGATGCCGAGTGGCAGATTATCTTCAAGAAGCTCGAGGCAATCTACAAGACCGGCGCAAAGGTTGTGCTTAGCAAGCTGCCCATTGGTGACCTAGCCACACAGTACTTTGCCGACCGCGACATATTCTGCGCCGGCCGCGTGGCATCCGAGGACATGGAGCGTGTCGTCCAAGCCACCGGCGCTACTGTCCAGTCGACATGCTCCGACATCCTGCCCGAGCACCTCGGCACCTGCGGTTCGTTCGAGGAGCGCCAGATCGGAGGAGAACGCTTCAACTTCTTCGAGGACTGCCCCGAGGCCAAGACCTGCACGTTGGTGCTGCGTGGAGGAGCCGAGCAGTTCATCGCCGAAGTTGAGCGCTCCCTGCACGACGCCATCATGATCGTCAAGCGTGCCATCCGCAACCGGACCGTGGTCGCCGGTGGCGGTGCCGTCGAGATGGAGGTCTCTGCCCACCTGCACCGCTTCGCCGACCTCAAGAACCAGGCGCACAAGCAACAGGCCATCATCAAATCCTTTGCCAAGGCCCTCGAGATCATCCCCCGCCAGCTGTGCGACAATGCTGGCTTTGACGCCACCGACATACTCAACAAGCTGCGCGTCGAGCACCGCAAGGGCAACACGTGGGCCGGCGTCGACTTCCAGAACGAGGGCGTCGCCAACCTGATGGAGCGGTTCGTTTGGGAGCCCGCGCTCATCAAGATCAATGCCATCCAGGCCGCGACGGAGGCCTGTTGCCTGATCCTGTCCGTCGACGAGACCATCCGCAACGAGGAGAGCGCGCCGCCACAAGCGCCTGGTCAGGCCCTGCCGCCGGGCGCAGCACAAAGGGCCCTCAGGGGTAGGGGAAGGGGAATGCCCCGGCGATAGGTGGGTTTAGTTTATTAAGCAGATGTCGGTCTCTGTGCATGGCATATCAAAAATGAAAACGTTCTATTCATGCGGGTATCCTGGGTGGTTGTGGACAGTAGAAGAAAGGGAGAGAGAGAGAGAGAAAAAAAGAAATGCACCTATCGCTAGACATCTGGACAAAAAAGAATAGACTAAAACCGTGATACCACAAGAAAGAAAAAAAAAGGAAACTAGCCTTGCTCTGTGCTGTTTGCCCTCATCAACCCGAGTGCCAAGACGGGACATGCTGGCAAACAAATGTCAGCTCAACCTTCGTCGTATGAGAAATACACCTCCTTTTCCCTCGCAGCCCCAGTGGCAGCAGGATATCTCCCCGACGCGTCGGTTCTGTGCGAGTCCATGACATCATCACCATGAAGATCACCCGACTGTTTCTGCAGGCCTGGCGGCTTGACCCTCCCCATCCCGGCCGGGTCGACATCCATTCCGCCAACGGCACCGACCGTCAGCTCTTCGTCTTCGTCGTCGTCGTCCTGCTGCCGAATCAACATGTCCATGTCCCGGTCGACGGCGTCGCCATCTATCCTGTCGCTCTCGTCTGCCGGAGGCTGAGGGGTGGGTGGCGAAGCTTCAGGCTGGCTTTGCTGGCTGTGGCTGTGGCCGTTGTTGACCTGGCGCAGCAGCGCCTGGAAGGGATCGGTGTCGGGATGATGGTGCGTCGGCGAGAAGGGGCCGAACGGGTCGTGGGTTGGGTCGTGATGGTGAGAAGATGGTTGGCTGATTATCTGGGGGTCTATGGGCTGGTCGTAGTCTGCAAGGCTCATGGGGGACGTCTCATTGTGATGATGGTGATGATGATGGTGGTGGTGGTGGTGGTGATGCGGGTGGTGATGGTGGCCATTATGGTGGTACGTAGAATGTAGTGTGTTGCCATGCGACTGGTCTTGTAACATTGGGCTGTGTGTGTTGGGCAATGCGCTGGATGTGTGGAGCGCTTCTGAAGGCGACATGATTGTCATGGAAGCCGGGTCTGCATATGCCAGAGTAGACGGTATTGCGTACGAGGAAGCGGTTAGTTGATGAGATTTGGACGTTTGGTGCATCATGTCATGGACTCCATTCACACTAGACGCCATCGAGCTTGGTATTGAGTTCGGTGGGTACTGGTTCGTTGTTGTGATGTCAGGTGGTGGTGGTGGTGGTGGTGGTGACGGTGCGTTGAGTGCTGTTGCCAGGAACGTTCTGGGCTCCCCAGATCTGGCAGACAAAAGAGACTGGTGCGATTCCGATAAAGTGGCACTGTTATTACTGGTGCTTCGTTGCAAAGATGTATTATTGGTGGGTACTTCTGACAAGACAACGCCATTGTGAATGCTGCCCCCTGAGCCAGCCCCAGCCGCAACGACACTTGCAGTTCCTGTACTCGCGGAAGACGCAGAGTTGCTAGGTGTCTTCCCCAGCTCCTTGCACTCGGTGCAGTTCCTTATCACGTCCGATACGGTCTCCTTGATGCGGCTCCAATGATATCTCTCGGCGATGCTGGCAGTGGTGCGGTTGATACCACCGTGCTGCTGGATGTGTACCTCGCGTGCGATCTCATACTGCCGGCGCGGGTCCGAGATGACCTCCTTGCCCTTGAGCATGAGGCGGTCATCTTCAAGCAGCTTGTAGTGAGTCGCGGCGCTACGAAGTCTGCTTTTCTCGGCGCGGTCAGCCCCGTTGGGATATTTGCCGTACTTGAGGTAGAACTTGATCTTGTCGAAACGCTCTTCACTCACGAAGTCCTCGCCGTCTTGGCCCACCAGGTCGCGCCCGTAGATGATGGCGTCAATAAGTTGTCCCGGGTAGCTCTTGAGGCTGCCGCAGCCTTTGACGCGGCCGATGCGCTTGAAGCCGAGGCCGTCCCAGATCTTGCAAGATGCGACGTTGGTCTCGTAGACCAAGTTGAAGACGGAGTAGGTGTAGCCCAGCTTGGGAGCCCAGTCGAGGTACGTCTCGCCCATCAGGCGGCCGACACCGCGGTTGCGTGACGCGTCGGTGACGAGAAAACCGGCGTTGCAAACATGGCTAGACCGGCCGGGGTAGTTGGGCTTGATGTAAAAGCTTCCAAGACACTCACGGGCCCAGTCCTTGCCCTCGACCACCTCGTCGGCACTGTTGATGCTTCCCAAGAGCATGATGCCACCAAAGTTCTGGAACCAATAAGCGGCAAAACGGTCAAAGGGCAGCGGCTCGATCATCGGATAGGTATCGCCGCCCTCGATCTCCTTCTTGAATTGGTCGCTCAGGTACTGCAGCAGCGTCAGGGGCACCTGATGTTGCGAAGCGAAGGGCACTATGGTTGCCACCGTCTGCCTGTCCCGGAGCGTCACTTGCCGAGGCACAATGGTGGATGGGAAAGACGGGTTGAGCGGATCAGGGTAGGGCGCTTCTCCGGACACGCGATAAATGGTCGGCGTATCCGGGTCATCCATTATTGCCGGCATGTTTGTTTCTGCAGCCCTTTGGCTGAGATCCAGGCCAAGGCCGAAAATTGAGGTTGCTCCGGTGCCGATTTACGGACGGACGCCTTTACCGGGACGAACCAGAAATGCGGGGATCGTTGACGAGCAGCCAGACCGCTGATCGCCAACTGACCAACCAGGGCACCTCAGGCAATACAAAGCCGGTTCCGGCTCCGTACGGCTGCAACACGGCCGAAATTAGCCATTCGCTCTACAAAAATAATTCAAGTGTCCATTTGTCCTTTTTGTCCCTTTTTTTTTTGGTTTAAAAGCCCCAATCTCACAACCGAACTTGATCACTTGCAATGGATGGGGCACAGAGCATCAATGAGGTCTTATTACCGAGGTAGGCAGGTAGGTAGGTAGGTAAGGTGTAGTAAAGTACCTTCGGATTTGGTAAAGGGTCTGTCTGATATGCACTGGCCGCTTGGCAGGGGACCTGCAACCAGGAACGGTGCGAGGAAACGTGCGGGCTTTCTTCGACCCCAATAATCGGATAGCGTTTCCTGGAAGTAAACGGCGGGGGATCTGTAACAAGGTTGCCGTCTGTTTTGCTGCTGATGCCCGTTTGTGGTTCGGTTGACTTGTCACAATTTACACTGGTGAGGAAAAGTGCACATGCGAAGATTTCAGTCCGGGTGGGCTGAGTAGCAGTGTGTGGACGAGTTTGGTTGGGGGGAAAAAAGGGGACTAAAATGGAAGCCAAAGTTGAAGAACCCCGCGTGATGACTAAGGTTTCTCCTCGGACCTTCACGTGATTCCACCGGCATGAAGCTCGTCAGTGGCCTATGTTTTTGTTCCAAACGCTAAAACAAAAAACAAAGCATTGAGTTGATCGTTGGAGGGAGCTTTGTCAGTCTCACTATGAACAATAACTTTGTTCGTTCGTCCGTGAAAACAATGGGGATTTTACCCACCCGCTCTCATACATGCAAGGAACACGCCTATAAATTCACCACATACCTCATTTTTTGTCAATCAGTTATCCCACATCGATTAACCTTGCATTGCAACACCATAAACACAGGACGAGCCAGACTGACACTAACGTACCGTCACTAACATACGATTAGCTCACCAAGCACTAAACATGGCATCCCAGGCATCCACCTCCCGCACGGCCGTCTGCCCCGTAGAGGCAGCCAACACCGCGAGCCTGGTGGCGGCTTGGGAGCTTCGGCGCGCCGCATCGACCCTTCTCAACTTCCTAATCTCCCAAACCGAATCCGAAGGGGCAGTTTCTGATGCACTCCGTAAGTATCGGGAAGCTGAAGACGCCCGGGTGGCAGCCGAAGCAGCCAACACTACGCCGTTGTCCGAGGCCTCCGTGCGGCGGATCGCTTTTACAAAGGCGAGCAAGGAGGACATGATTGCGGCTTCTTTTAAATGCATGAATTTCGCTTCGAGTACCCGGAGTTTGAGTCTTATCGGTGTTTTTGGTCCTGACGGCCTTGAGTAAAGCACAGCTTTGGCAGAAGAGTCATCAGTTTGACTTTTCCATGGCCAGGTAGGTTCTCTCTCCAGATTTAGGACGCGAGAAAAAAGGAATATCGTAGCAATCTGATAGACCATGGCCTGAATAAGTAAAAGTCTTACTCTTTTATCCCTCTGCAACAATACTCAGTTTGTTCCCTCATACCTTTCGTCTTGAAATATATCTACGACGAGATTCTTCTTGTTATCTTCATCTTGTAGTGTCTTTAAAAGTCGTCAGTTGGTACGACATACTAATTACCGCCGTGGGAACACGATTTGAATAAAGTGGCAAGTAGCAAAAAGCAGGCGATATTTCAAGGGAAAATATGTGTATCAGCTAGGCGTGAAGGTTATGTATGTCTGAGCATTTTACCCATGTCCACAAACGTAGAGTCAACAACCCGGTTGGGCGCCAAATTAGATTGCAAGTACTTGATACATCTTTGTTAAGGATACTGCGACGCAGACACCATCCTATTTTACATTTCCTTACTCCTATCACGAGGACACATTGGGCATCCCCCCTGTATCTTGTCCTTCAACAGCCTGGCATGCGTGACCTTGGATCTGACGTGAAGTCGCCCGCCAACGGTCTCTGTTGCCCGGAAAGAATCTCCATTGAGCAGCCCCTCGCTTCCGCCATTCGGCTGGTCTGGATTTATCGTCTCCAACAAGTGTGAGAGGTGGAAGACATGTCCACACGCAAAACCAACAAGTGTTTCCATATCCCACTCGTTGAAGGCCTCTAGGCACTTCGGGCAGTGTCCAGGAGTCCACGATTTGGGTACCTTGGCCACCGCCCCAGATGCATCAGCATCTGTAACTGGCGCGGAACCTTGTGCAGATGCCAAAGCCTTGTCTAGAGCCGCTGCTGCTGCGTCTGCTACGTCGTTCCCGCTGCGCCTCGTTGTGTTCGCGTCCATTTGTGTTTGGCCGGGGGGCGCGACTTCGAATTTGACGCCGCGGCGCTGACCACTCCGCAGCGTAGCTTGAGCCCCAGAGACTTCGGAGCGCAGGACGCGGGCGACTCCTGATGAAATGCTGTGCTGTATCTCGTGCTCCTTCATGATGTGCGTTAAGCCTTCCCGCAAGCCTGGAATCTCCAAGCCCTCAGGGATCCGTCGTACAAGTGTGATAGGGTCAATGGCCGTCCCGACCTCTTCCAACAGCGCCCTGATAAATCGCGGCTTGTCCATACTGTAGTTGAGTAGGTCCTCCCACAAGTCTGGATCGTCTTGTGTCTTGGCAAAAGCGATTGCACGGCTGACGTCGGCGAGCCGGTCAATGATCAGATATAGTGCTCGCTTCATTTGACCCGTCTTTGCGTACAGATACACCAATTCAGGGATGAAATTGTGCTCCTCACATACTTTTTCTGCCTTCTCAAACGAGTAGGATAGTGAGTGCTCAAGAAACTCCATCAGTAATGACCGATCATACGTCGCAAACATCTGCACAGCAAGGTCTGCGAAATCGTCGACAAGCGACCTGCTATCGTCAAGCATTCGTTCGCGGGCCTCGGTCGCACCCTCTTGTCGGTGAGGAGCAACTCCTTGGCCGGTCCACAAGCCACGAATGTAGAAGAAGAGATAGGCGTGCAGATTCTCCCGCCCTTGCAGCTGCGAAACTACAACCTCGGGCTTAACCAAGCCATTTTGTGCCTCATCAACTAGCAACGTGATAGCTTCAGAAGTTGCCGCTTCCACCTCTTCGAGGCTCATTTTTGTCTCCATACCCGAGGGTAAGCGCAGCAAGATGAAGCTAGGAATGTCGTCAACGACCGCATCAGCAAGATGGCCTTCCCTGATGAGACGGAATGCATTTTCTGCATCCTGGAGCCGGATGTTGCATTTCAGTGCTTCCCGCAGACGCCCATTGGCTTCATGGAGTCGAGCTAGGCTCTCCATGACAATTCGCCAGTCACGTCCTTTCTCTCCGTCTTCGACACTATCCTCCCTCACGTCGCGGTATTTGAGTTGGTTTTCCAAAGTTGTCGCAATGGTGTTGGCATCAAACAGCTCCACAGGCCAGCGATCCAGCAATTCCCGGAAGCGAGGCTTGTCTTCTCTCAGGTAGTGGCCGAGCATGACCTCGTAGACGGAACCATCTATGGGCGGACGCATTGGTTCGGTCGGTACGTAGTTGACTATCTCGTCAAACTTATCGGCCCCTGCAAATGTCCATATCCACTTCTCCCAGCGTTCAGAGCTTCCGAGAACTTTGGCTGCAATTTGGCCGGCTTTGACCCAGTCGTTATCCTCGATGAGATCTTGCAACCATAGTTCGCCAATCCTTCTTTTTTCCCTGGCTACTGAAGAATTAAACGCTCGGCTCGCCGCATCTACGGTAGACGTAGTATCGTCAAATAAGTCATCCGAGACTTGGGTTGACCTCTCGGCGGTGGGTGTGGCAACCAGATCAGAGGCGCTCGAGGAAGCAGCCATGATCTCGGGATGTTCGTCAAGTAGCTCCCATGCGGCTTGGTATTCCTGGTGCTCCACGAGCCATATGAGATGGTCTCCCAGGTCTCTTTTGGTCGCCAAGACACAGTCGTACGGACTGTGCATAAATATTTTGGGACCAGGAGTTTCGAGCGAAGGATGTACTGCCTGAGTCTGCAGTTTGAAGGGAGCTCTGATACTACTGCCCGCCACGCTGACCTTTGAGCCTGAGGTTGCGTCATTGCTGTGACCACTCCGTATGCTTGCTCCGGAGCTGAACAACATTTTGGGGTTAATGGCAGCGTTCCACATATCTGTCCCAAACCCTGCCAGTGCTTCCAATGCACTCTTGGATGAGGCAACGGCTTCCTGATTTTGTGCCGGCAATACTCCTAGATGGTAGTCGCTCGCCGAAAGTCGCTCATATCGACTGATGCTGAGACCGTCCTTGTATATCTCTGATTGCGATTTCAAGTCGATAAGCCTCAGCTCTGGGGGTTGATTGTTTTGCCTGCGTCTTATCCCCCCCGACGGCTCACTGCTATTTGAGGCAGCCGATGGTTGTGAACGGTGACCTCGGGATTGCGTTGGTGTCTTCTCCCCATCGTCATTTTCATCTTCATCTTCATCCTCGTCCTCCGGTAGGCAGTATGCGAGAATCAGCAAAAGACTTTGGGTATATAAAGAAATTCCAGAAATGATGCAGTCCATGCGAAGTCTGTATGAAGGAGTAGTCAGCATCGCAAGGCTCGCGAATGATGGGTGATCCTGAGAGAGTCGTACTTTTGATGTATTTCAGCCCTGCCCACGGACTTTTCGCCCGCGTTCTTCCCCACGCCCATTCCTCCAGGGTGAACATGAATCACCCAGATCGTGCCTCCCCAGCCGACCACTAGCTTCTCGATAGTCTTGTCATGCTTCGACTGTTGTTGTTTCAACTTCGCTGCTGCTGGCGATAGAGCACCTGATGAGGTTTGGTCGTTTCTACTCTCGCTGACTAAAGTTGCGTCCACGCTGTCATCCATCTCGACGGCCTGCTCATCCATCCATTCAGCTCGTCCTTTCCATGCGCTCGCCATGGCATCCCATTCTGAGGATTGTGGCCGATCAATGTGCCCGATGCGCTTCCAGGCGTCGTCTGCATCTGCGCTATCCAGTTTGATCTTGGATCTCATGATCTTGATGCCGTGTTCGTTCAACCAGGCAACGTATTTGCCAGAAAGTGACCATTTGATGGTGCTGATGGTCCCCTCTCCCGAATGAAGCACGGTATCCTTGCCCGCATTACCCGCAAGACCTATCGAACCTAGCCAGCTGGATGCTGTAGCTGCAGCTGTACCTATCGTCGTGGAATTGCTCTTTCCGGTCTGTCCACCAACAGTGAGGATTAAGCTCCCAGCAAGGCCCCCTGACAGATACGTCTTGTCGCTTTTGTACTCGGGGGATAGTGCCACTGCCTGAACCGGTCGCGCAAAGTTTCGGAGTTGTACATCCCTTCTCTCCATGAGTGACTGTATACACACGTTCCCATCCATGGATGAAGTAGCGATATGAATATGGTTCGATGGCATATTCGGAACTGGAGGGGTTTCTCTCGGTTTCCTCGACGCTGCGGCAGGAGACGCCTCTGTATGTTTTGAAGCTGGCCGGCGCAAGCTGGCGGCTTCGCTGTTCTGTGGCACCGCTTTAAGAGCATCTGGCTTGAGGGATGAAACTGGAGGAGGACACGGTGAAATCGAGACCGAAGTAACAGATGCCGAATGAGCATGGTATACGAGCAGAGTTTGAAAAGAAGGCAATTGCACAACATGCTATATTATTGTCAGCAGGAAGATCACTCATGGAATACACGGAGCAGAATCTTACAATGTTTCCGCTATGTGTGCCGATGATCTACACAGCGCAAAGGGTTCGGTCAGCGACTCATCACGGAAGAAGAAATAACTACCCCAGCAGTGACATTCGCATTACCATTTTGTCGCCTGCAACAAGAAACGAACTCGTGGCATCACCATTTTTGTACACAGCACCCAGATTCTGGGTCAAACGAGTATATTTCAACCGCGGTTCCTCCTCTTCCTCATCATCGTCCTCATCTTCTTCGTCGTCGTCTTCATCGTCCTCTTCCTCCTCACTTTCGTCGCCATCTTCATCAGGTATTGATGGGGCGCCTGTGTTGGGCGAGCTTTCAGCAGCGCGTTCGTCGCTCACGGTAACATCTGGCGGTTGTGACAGGGTTTGAGGCGACGAATCGGTACGGTCACCTGTTGACTGCTTGCCCTTATTGACATTGGGAGTCTCCTCGTCGGACATGGCGATGGCGAGACCAGACACAGCCGCTGCGCATGGCGTAGATTTCAAACAATTATTGAGATGAAGCCCTTTACAGACAGAGCTCGACTACGTCAAGACACCCAGCCTACCAAAGGAGCTTGGGACGGTACCTTTAGAGTGACCTTTAGCAGCTATGCTAGTTCTAGATCACTGGCCGAGGCCCGAAGCTACGTCACGGCCCAAGCAATGCGTGCCTCAGGCGTGAGAATCCACTAAAGTTGCGGCTTGTCCAGGGTCGCACCAATCACAGTGTACCCCGCCAACCTTATTCACTGGGCAACTGCAGGGTCATGGTCAGGGAAAGCGCGTTGCGAAATTCATCGGATAATCGTGCGATGTTGACGCGAATTGGGATGCAGCGAGCTTTCCAGTCGAGCTGGCAACCAGGTCTTTCCGTGTCAACAAGCAAGCGCCACGTTCTCCACAGGGTCTTCAGAAGGTTCCAATTAGCCCTGCATTTGTGAATGACATATTCCGCAAGGCGTCGTCTGGCTCTGTAGGGTCTGTATATCCAAAGAAGCAATCATTCTACAGTAGCACACTCCAGAGGCATCGTTTCGACTCTTGTAGCTGCTCAGGTACCCCTCCTCAGAGCCCTGCTCAGCAGAAGCTTATGGAGCGCATCAAGGCAAGATGGCTTCGGTGACCTCGTTCGGGATTCACCAGCCAACAGGACTAGGTCATGCCATCAGCGAAAACATTCTGCCGCCTGACCCCTCACCAGACCTATACAGCTGGGAAATCTTCCCAGACACCTCCCAAAACGAGCATGATGGCGAGGATGAGCTCCTGGTCACCAAAACCACAGTCTTGTGGTCTCGAGGTGGTATCTTCAGGAAAAGCTTCAATTTTGCGGCTGAGAGCGAACCGATAAATCAAGCTCTGATTACACAGTTTCCCACCCCCGAAGGAGACGCGGGGACCTCATCCCCCCAACATGGCGAACCTACACAAGACAAGACTCCGTCACTGTCCAAAGCGCTTGTGGTTTTCCTCAAGACTCAAGCTCACATATTCTTCCTATCTGGTACCAGTCATGTAGTCCACATGCCCTTTGAGGTCGAGTGCGCCTGTGCCGCACCGATCGGGGTTATTATTCAACGCAAGTCTCAAGCCGACAACTCCTCACCGATTGCTCTCAAGTTCCCACGTGTGCCGCCCAATTCGTTCATCTCGCCTCATGTTTCCCCGGTTTCCCAACGAACCACGCAGCTGCAGTTTTCGACCGAAGGGATGGGGAAGCCCAAGACTTTGCCCCTGCGACTGAGCTCCACGCTAGAAGATCTGCTGGAACCGGGTATGCATATCAACGAGTCACAGTGGCCTCGTTTGGTGTGTCTGACCGATCCCTTCTCGGAGCTCGGTCTGGTAGTCACACAGCCGGACAAATCAATGAAAAGCTACAAGCGGAGAAGCACCCCGAAGAGCCCCTTTCTAGACCCGGCAGAGGAAATCCTACATGTCGAAACAGTCAGACAGCCTGGACAGTCGGCATGTGACGATATAGAAGACTTGGTTTTGGCTATAACTGTCAATCGCGAGGCGAGCAATTACACCATCTGGAGGCTATCATATTTGAAGCCTGACGACATCCTCACAAGACGCGCAAAACCCAAGCCAAGCGGAGGTCGACGGAGGAGTTCGATGCAGCCGGGACTTAGTGGTGCCACCAGTCCTGTCAACACAAACTTCCGTGAGAGCATCGGCGCCCAAATACCTATGAAAAAGACAAGGAGGAGTGAACGTGTTGAAAAGTCGTTAGAACAAGCCCTCTCAATGGATGGTGACACAGGAGGCGAAGTGACAAGGCGCCAGTCCCGTCGTGTCAGCTCTCTGCTCGCAAGAGCGGACCTCTCAGCATCGCATGAGCGTGCGTCGTTTGCCAACGAGTCAATGATAACCCATCCAGGCGGCCGGAGAATAGACTCCCGCAGCAGTTTACGAGGACGTGTTAGCGGCAGTTATATGCCTCTAAACGTTAGCGGCAGCTACAGCGTGAAAAACAACGGCTTCTTGGAGGCGCCTACCTCTGACATATTGGAGTCCTTACGGACTGGAGGTGATTTTGATGGATTCCAAAACATTGGGTTGGATGATCTAGACCTTGTTGACGGTCTGTCCAAAGAGATCCATATGAACAAGATCCACAGCATTCCTATGGACAACATTAATGTTCGCTATTCCCTATCGAGTCGTCCGGCTCGAACACAGTGTAAAGTTTTCGTCGTCGTCGGCCCGCCGTTCGCAGTCGACGAAGATAATCGCACATATCTTTTGATTGGTATACAGGACCCGGTCGACAAGCGATTGCAGCTTCAAGCTCTACATGTGCAGATGCGGAAACAAAAGAGTAAACCAAAGTCAGCCAACAAGTTCGGAGCCAACCGAGCACTTCCTCCGGATTCCGACATGGTAATAACTTGGGGCCCATTGAGGAGAGCCCAAAGTGTCGTGGATTCGTGCAAAGTGATAGACGGCGATCAGTCCATGATCCTGATACTGTCAGAGGACATGGCCGGTGAACGCGAGCTGAGCATACAGGGTCCGTGGAGCGAGCTTACCAAGGTCACCCTACCTCTTCTTTACTATGACAATATTCACAGTCTCGAGTTTGCTGGTCGGTACGACGACAAGAAACGGAAGGGGAGGAGGTCCATCGGCGTTGGCCTTTCGGGTGCGCAGCTAGAGGCCGTTTGTCATAGCAAGGCACATGGAATGGTGGACATCCGCGACAAGGCTGGTACTTTCCATCGGATTCAGATCAAACTCGAGCCCACAGTACCTCAAGCCCGGCAGCTGCTTGACGTTTGCCGCAGCATCTTGCCCGATTCTCACGGAGAGCGCATGCTGGCTGGCTGGTGGCATATCATGCAATGGATGGCTGAAAATCACGAGGATCAAGTTGCTAACATTGAATGGTCTTGCTGCGTCATTGAGCTTTTCATTTTATTCCTTGCGCTTGACCCAGCAAATGTCTCCCAAGACCGTCAAGGTAAACCTCGCATCACAAGAAATGCCACGTCAGCGAACAACTCTAGCAAATGGAATCAAATGCAGGAGTTTGAAACTCCCCGCTCACTAGTCTCTCCTGCATGGATGCAATCCAAGGGCTGGCGTTGGCTTTTGGAAGATCAACAGTATGCATCGCTTGTAAGCCGGGATGATAACCGCTTGAGCATTCAGGCAAACGATTTCATCGATCAGCACATACAGCTCGCGAGGGAGTTCATGGCCAGCGCGACTGGCGTTCAGCTGGTCGGAAAAGATGGCTATCTGCCAACCGCCACTGGGCGCAGTCTCGAATCGAGAAGAAGCGCGGCCTGGAGCATTATGATGGGTCTTCATCTTATACTCGAGGAGAAAAAGCTGAACACTTTGGACTCCGAATCAGTATTTCCAGGTCCTGCTGATATAAGAGTAGTCGCCTGTCAGATCGCAAGGTGGCTGAAGTGGCACGATTTTGTGCAGCTTTATGAACTTGGCATACAGGCCGGAGTTGAATCTAATCATGACTCTGGTGAGTGATCGTTCGTCCAGGAGTTACCAAATGAATCACTCTTCTAATCTTGATTTTTCATTGCAGACTTGGACTTGAGCCCTCCCTTGCCGAAGCCTGAGAAGATTCCTTCAATACTTGACTGGGTTCAAGAACAGGTTGGCGGTATCCATGGCGAACCCTTCCCAACTCTCGCGGACGTTTATTCGACTGCAACGCAGAGTCACAAGGACGGGCTAGATGATCGCAGGTGGAGCAATATAACCCCTCGGACTCTCATGCTGCGGGACTTTTTCAGATCTCTTACTCCTACAAGCAGTCACGCTGAGACCGTGGAGACTTTGCACAAGTGCGGGATCACTGGCGAGGTCTTAGAAACCCTTCCCGAAGCTATAGCTACGCCGCTTAGAGATGCCATATCCATGTGTCAATCTCACCCTCCACAGCATTGGCCAAAGGAACTCCTTGAGCTGGTCAACCGCACTGATATTAGCTTAATTCTTCAGCCAGATAGGCTCTTCCGAGACACTGTTCTCTGTAATAGTGTAAGTCTTTGGAATCCAGCCGCAAACCTTGGCCCCAATCTTGCCCGTTTACTTACGCATACACACCAGAATCCATCACATGTTGCCCAATGGGACCTGCAGTTGATTTGCAGGAACCTGGAAGATTTCAGCAGCCAGGGCCTGGAGGACGGCGAAGGAAATGAACGTCAAGCGGTTGTTCGCGCCCTGTTCAAAGACGACCGCCGTCTCAACGAGGCCCAGAACCTGCTGTCGACCAACAAACCTAGGGTTCTGCGGCTTGAACCAAACCCTAAATGGACAGATGCAGAATACCTCGAGAAGCAGAAGGAACTCGTGGCTACGATAGCGACGGGTACACTGGCGATACCTGCCGGGCGAGGAATGCTGTATTACTCGTTGCGCTTCCCACTGTTGACACAAAAATTCCCAATCAGTGGATTCCAGTTAAGCTGCAATATCAAACCGGCAAACGTGTCGGTCAGCGTGGACAAATCTCTCTTCACCGAAGAGAAGGTCAACTGGGCCTTCTTCCATCAAGGAGTAGCCGCAGGGCTTGCTATATCCCCCCAGGCCAAAGGAATCGATACCTCATGGATTCTCTACAACAAGCCAGGCAACGATTTGAACCATAGGCACGCTGGTTTTCTTTTAGCCCTCGGCCTCAATGGGCACCTCAAGTCAGTGGCCAAATGGGTGGCTTTTAAATATTTGACGCCAAAACACACTATGACTTCCATAGGGCTGCTTCTGGGACTTGCAGCGTCCTATATCGGAACCATGGATTCTCTAATCACACGACTTCTCTCGGTTCACGTCACAAGGATGCTCCCACCAGGTGCAGCAGAGCTCAACCTGTCTCATCTCACTCAGACGACAGGAATAATGGGCATTGGGTTATTGTACTGCAACACACAGCATCGTCGAATGAGCGAGGTTATGATGTCAGAGATACAGTACATTGACGACGAAGATGAAGAAGACCCTCTGCGAAATGAAGGTTACAGGCTGGCGGCCGGTTTCGCCTTGGGTTTTATAAACCTAGGAAAAGGGGCTGATCTGAAAGGACTACACGACATGCGCCTGACAGAAAAGCTGCTAACAGTGGCATCCGCGGCAAAGAGGGTGGAAGTGGTCAACGTCCTAGATCGATCAGCTCCCGGTGCAGTCGTGGCACTTGCACTCATCTTCATGAAAACAGAGGACCCAATCGTGGCACGCAAAGTGGATGTTCCGGATTCGATCTTGCAGTTCGACTACGTACGTCCAGACATGCTCCTATTGCGGACCGTTGCGAAGAACCTGATTCTCTGGAGCAAGATCGAGCCGTCGATCAACTGGGTGCATAGCAACCTCCCTGCCGAATATCGCAAGATGCATAGTTCTTGGCCCGCGTCTAACCTCAAGAGCAGCGATCTACCCTTCTTTGCCATCGTGGCAGGTCTTTGTTTTTCCATGGCATTGCGCTTCGCGGGCTCGGCTAATGAGCGGGTCCGTGATGTGCTGGTCCACTACTTGGATGGCTTTCTGCGAGTGATGCGGCAGCCGGCGACTACTTTTGATGCACAGATGGCAAGGGGCAACGCGCGTATGTGCATCGATGTCTTGGCTCTTTCCTGTGCGACCGTGATGGCCGGTACAGGTGATCTCATGGTGCTGCGACGACTGCGACTACTGCACGGTCGCGATGACGCCCACACAACCTATGGAAACCACATGGCTGCGCATCTTGCTGTTGGCGCTCTTTTCCTGGGCTGTGGGACCATGACCTTTGGTACAAGCAACCTGGCCATTGCGGCACTCCTTGTCGCTTTTTACCCGCTGTTTCCAGCGAATGTGCAGGATAATCGGTCCCACCTACAGGCTTTCCGCCATTTCTGGGTATTAGCTACAGAGCCACGATGCCTTGTGGTGAAGGATGTGGCGACCGGCCAGCCAATTTCTGTACCCATAATAATCCAGCTTAAGCAGGCAACCGAACCTGCTACTACAACCACAGCGTTTGACGTCAAATCGGGTGCCAAGACAAGGAGTCATCAGGCCCAACCCGCTGAAGTCAAGGCTCAGAAAAAGGGTTCGAGGCAGCAAAAGTCTAGCGATCCACTGGTCTCCACGACAAGTTCGCACTCATCAAGGCCTCTCACTCATCTACTCATACGGCGGAACACACCTTGTCTCCTACCCCCATTGGAGGACATTGCATCAATTCGTACCGACGCTGCGGCATTGGGGTACTGGGACTTGACGATAGATTTCACTGCATCCGACCCAGTCTTCAAGGATACCGGCACATTAGAATCGGCTCCTCGGGCCCCAAGAAATAATGTCAGGGGAAAGAAAGGCAAATCTTCGAATGCCGATATGATGACGGCCTTCCGCGCCAACCCTTGTTTGCATCTTCGTCGACGTCCGGCTCGCGACAGTGTCTTCGGGGCGACATTGCAAGCATTGGGAAGACGTAACGGCGGCGCTTTGGGGGGCATCGATGCCGGGTCTGCACGCGCTGGAGCAGCTGCCGGGAGACAGATTACAAGCTCCATTAGGATTGGCAAGGCTGACGTAGACCCTCTCGAATGGGTATTCAGCCTGCCATCACTCCGAGGACTCACACATGCGGAACGTGCTGTAGTACTGGACCGATGCGCCATCGGTGACGAGGGCTCCAGCGCCGTTGATGCAAGGCTCGTACTTGAGGAGGCACTGGAGGCTGGTGGACGCGATGAGCTTTTGGGTCTCCGGTTGCTGTTTGGCTGGGCAGAAAAGAGGCGCGCTGCCGCGGCACGGGAGAAGGTGGCAAAAACAGCTGAAGTCAAAATAACGCATGGCAAGGGTAAAGGAGTGCAAATTTCAGAGCCTGTGCGGACCATCAGTGACCATACTTCGTCGGAACCTATCAGCGATGGAGTCGCGGGTGAGAACGGCTGGTGGATGCGAGATAGTGTCATCGAAATGCTGAAGGGAAAGGCATGGCTGGCGAGTCAGGGCAGATGATGATGGCGATGGCGATGACGAAACGAAGCAATGACAGATGCTACATTTTGGGCGAAAAAAAAAAAAAAAAAAAAAAAAAAAAAAAAAAAAAAAAAAAAAAAAAAAAAAAAAAAAAAGTATCCGTGCTTGATGCCTCTTCAGCTTTTCGAAATGCGATTGGCGAATCTATTCAACGGCTAAAAGTATTAGTCTAGATGTGAGCAAGGCGTGACAGTATGGTTTGCACGTGTAGGGCGGCACTGGTCAACGGCAGTACGATTCAATAGTCGTTTTTGGAAACAAAACGTCTCGCACGGATCTCGGCAGCCTGGGGAAAATCAGAGCTACATATTCGCCACCGGCAACCAGCATGCAAGGGCCAAAAAGAAGGTTTGAACGGTGCCCGGGAGCGGCCACACTAAAAGACGTTGGAGGCGCTGGATCCGGCACGGCCCTTGAGACTGCCTAGCTAAGAAAAGATGCCACAGCACACTAGGCTTGAGAATATAGCACTGGATCTGGTAACGTTCCCGGGCGCCTAGTTCAGCGCTGGACACTATCTGATTCAGCTCTCCAGACTCCTTGTAGAAGTGATAGCCACCGGCATCACGATCAACCATCAGCTCTACTCGATATCTTGGTATATTGCTGACTGCAATGCTCAGGGTGGCGCCTTCAGTCGAGCGAGTTCTCGACTATACAATTCCAGGCACGAACTTTGCGCCTCGAGTAACACACTATTGGCTGTCTTTGTCCTTTTGCATATTCGATAGTTCGGTTTCAGGCGACTATCGAGACCGGAAGCTACCATGTTCTTGTTCAACGTCGAGTGTAGCAAGCAAAGACGGATATGGTCATCGGGACGAGGGCTCGACTTGGAGATGGAGATGATTGATATAAAAACACCAAGAACATCGCGATGATGTAGAAAATGTATATGCCAGGCTTCAAACAGAACGCTCTTCATACAGCAACTAGAAACATCAATCTCTATACTCTGCTCTGATTCTAACTGTACCAGTTAGGGCAACAGTCATCATGGCTTCATACAAGTACAAGTCTCTCTTCATTCTCCTCTCGGCCGTCATGACTGCGAGCGCGCAGCAGTATAAGCTTGTAAAGAGCTATGACAGGTCAACCAACTTTTTCGACTTTTTCGAAGTTCGGGATGTGAGTGCCGGGCAATGCTTATTTCTCTCTCTCTCTCTCTCTCTCTCTCTCTCTCTCTCTCTCTCTCTCTCTCTGCTAACGGGTGGAACTTGATTTCACCGCAACACAGCGCACGTTTTTCAACAACCTCGGATATGGTACAGGCGACCCTACAAGTGGCTTTGTGGACTATGCCACCAGGCAGGAGGCGCTCAACAGCGGCTTGATGGCGTACCGCGGCAACCAGATGTACATTGGCGTCGACAGCACCAACAAGGTTCCGGTCAACGGCAGGGGCCGCAAGAGCGTACGACTTGAATCTCGCGAGACATTTAGCGGAGGGCTGCTGCTTGCCGACATTGCCCACATGCCCGGGAATGCTTGTGGTGTTTGGCCTGCTCTGTGAGTTTTCCTCTTCCTACGAGACATTCTGGAGAACAAAAAGCCCGGGGGACTTTTTTTTGCTGACCCATTGGTTGGGCTGTTAGCTGGGCATATAACATGAACGAGGACCCCATCAGCGAGATCGATTTCCTCGAGGGCAACGGATGGACAGGGCAGGCTGAGAACACCGTCTCGCTGCACACGTGTGGCAGGTGTACATTCCCCAACCTCAAGGGCCCGGAGCTGAGGAGGGACTGTGAGCTCAAGGGATGCGAAGGGACGCCGAGCAATCCGTAAGCAACCTTTTTTTTTTTTCTTTTTGTCTGATGGGGCAAGGACTCTGTTTTGGCAGGTACATAGCAACATTGGACTGACATTTCCTTGCAATTTAACAGTGCTGGCTGCGGTGTCAATGGAGCAAAAGGTTCGTTTGGCACCGAGTTCAACAATGGCGGCGGCGGCATCTACGCTCTCCTCCTCGACACCACGGGTATCCGGGTCTGGTTCCTGCCGCGGAACAAGATCACGTCCGACATCACATCCGGGAGGCCCAACCCGTCGCTGTGGGGGACTCCACAGGCCGACTTCCGGTCCAGCTCGTCCTGCAACGTGGGCAAGACTTTTAAGGACTTGACGATTGTAAGAACACCGTTCGGAAACTTGGACCTTTTTGTTGGCTTTTCTTTTTGTGTGGCGGGGATTTGAATTTCAAAAAGCTGACTCTCTGCAATACAGATCATCAACACAAGCTTCTGCGGCGCCATCATGTACGACTACAAGGCGCAGATGGAGGGCTACCCGCAGTGCGGCTCGGCGTCGGGCGGTTCGTGCAACGCCTACGTGGGCGCCAATCCGCAGGCTTACAAGGAGGCCTACTGGCTGTTCAACTCTATCAAGATGTACAAATAGAGGGACGGGCAGACGGAGAGGCTGAGGATTGGATGTTTGTGGATGAGAAGGAATGAGATATGAGATATGATACGACAGGAGTTTTTGTTTTTATGACTTTATGACTTTTTTTTTTCGTTCTTTTTGGATCTTGTGAAATCAAAAGATAACAAAAAAAATCAAACTGTTATGAAATGATTGATCAACGATCGAATCTTCAAGTCCTTGTCTTCTAGGAAACAGCAGCAATGTCAACACTTTCAGGCCGCATATCTACACCCAGATCAGCATGCTACATGCCAGGGGTATCAAGGATAATGGCAAGCGCGCGGCCATCATTGAATCCGGCGTCGACGGGAAACACACGACTCTCGGGGGTTGTTTGGGTGTCCCAGTTTTCTGGTTGAAAGAGGATGGGACTTTATCGGTGACTCTGATTTCGAACCTGGGGTAGATGTACCGGTTCAAGGTCAGTCAGTCTTCGGCTCGCTAATATCGTTGGAGGACCATCAATTCACTGACACGAGCGGGATTCGATCCGGACCTTTGTGACAGCTTTGAGGGCCATGGCATCTCGCGCTACCATGGCAACTTCTCAAACATGTGTTTTGTCTTGTGGTGCCGGTATCATTCAAGCCTTCGACGCGGCGTACTCAAGGACGACTCTAAGCAAGGCCAAGTTCCCCTTGAATGACACGGAACATTTTTGCAGGCACTCACAAGTTCACCATCGAGAACGCGGGACCGAACGAGGGAACCTACACGCTTGGTCACACTAGAGCTCCCACGCAGCACACGTTGATAGCTACGTCCGATAGGAGTCTAATACGGAATAGCTTCCCCAACCCCTATGGTTGGCACGTTGGCCTTCTTTGCTTCTTCGTCTAATTATATTGAACAGCCCCGCGGGGGTGCAAGCTGGGGTATAAAAGGTGAAAACTCCAAGACTGGATCTCTAGATTAGACCCAGAACAGGTGTAATTTGGTTCCATAAACTATTAGATAAGGAGTCACATAGATCCCAAATTTCCATGACCATGGTAAAATTATAGATAAGAGTTTGTTTTCGGTGACAGGTGTCTTTTGGGCCAAATCTAGGTCTAGAGAGTTTCTTCCGTCGCCACTTTGTGATCTCTACAGAGAAAAATCCACAACCAAGTCCGTCAGCCAGACGAACGCAACAACCATCTCCCTCCCGTCGAAGAGTGAATAGTTTTTCTTGTTTTTGCCATCCTTCAGCCTCGCAGTGCATCTGCCAAATCGAAAAGCCAACCGGGACGCCCAGAACGCCTACCAGAATGCATTAAAAGAAAAGAAAAGAAAAAAACCCCCGGAAAATCCCCACCGGCTCATCATCAACTTGACAAAGACATCAAACATGCGCAGCTACTGAATAGCATTGTAAATCCCCGTTCATCGGGGGAAAACCGGCCTTAGTTGTCAGCCATCACCTGGGAAACAATCTTGTGTTGTTCTCTTTCCCGATGAGGTTAACAAGTTGGTTCCTTGGCTGGGAAGAAAGCGAGTAACGGGTGTGATTTAAAGAACAATCTTTTGTTTTGGGGTTGTCTCTTTTTTTTTTTTTTTCTTCCATTACAACAACAGAACTATCGCGTCTTCTATCTCGCGACAGCTGCGCTGAGGACCTGGGTTCTGAAGAAACCGCCCTTTGTTCTCTCTATGACCTGCTGGTATACGCTGCTGTTGGGGTGGTTCATGACGACTGTTCCCTCCTGGAAGTCGATCTTTGCGTCGAGGCGCGTGTCGCGGATGAGGTTAACGATCCACTTCTCGCCCTCGTCCACGTTGAGACCAAGCTGCTCGCTGAGCCTCTTGAGGTCGATGCGTGCGTGGATCTTGCAGTACGACTCAAAGAAGAGGTGGCGCGCCGCGTCGACGAACGAGTCGCCGATCGACATGAGGAAGAAGTCGGTCCTCAAGACCTCCTCGGCGCGAGGGAGCTGCCTCTGTGCCTCCTCAAAGTCGAAATCGATGTAGAGAGCGCGAACAAAGTCGGTCACGGGGTCGGAGTACTCATAGCCCTCCTGCTTCACGATGCGGACAACGTCCTTGAGCTGCTTCTGGTAAGCGCCAGTGTTGCGTGCGCGCCCGCGACCGGCGATGACAACGACTGCCAGGTAACGCAGGATCCATGGGCACGACGTCTGGATGGTGTTGATGTAGTTGGGCGAGAAGAACATCTCGAGAAGAGCCTCGCGCGAGTTTTCATCGTTGAACAGAGGGAACAGGGCCCAGTGGGTCAGCCATGTCCTGTGCTGCAGCTGCGCCAACGGGTTGTTGAAAAGCCTCGAGTCGATATCCTCGCGGACCTTTTTAAGCTCCTCCATGGCGCCCTCCCAGTTTCCAGACAGAATCTCAGATGCGAGCTTGCCCCACGTCGCCGATGAGACCTTGTCGTTGTCCGTCGAAAGGACACGGAACTGATACAGAAGCTCTGCAGCTGCCGGGTAGTTGCCGCAGCTGTACTGGAAGTTGCCAAAGTCGTACAGTGCTGTGACCATTTCGATGGTGACCTGATAAAAGGGTTATGTCAACGACTGTCGGAATACAAGTATATGTGTTTGAAGTCGCTGATCACGATTTCCACACATCTGGGGCCGCAGGCGTTTCAAATCCTTACATCGTGCTCCTTCTTCAAAAACTCCAAGTTGGCCACCTTGTCGCTACGCAGGTTGGAGATGACCTCCTCGCGGTCCAGCAGATCCCTCAACTTGCTGACCGAGTCCTCAAACTCCTGCAGCTGCTTAATGACCTTCTGCCTCTTCTCGGCAAACTCTGCAGGGGGCTCATCGGTGCCCTCGAGCTCGCAGTGGAGGTTGGCGACGTAGTCGGTCATGTTTGTCTTCTTGAGGAGCTCATACTTGGCCTTGGTCATCTCGCGCGCCTTCTCGACATCCCTAGGCTCGTTGGTCTCTTCATCGTAGTACTGGGCGCTGGCGGCATCGAGAAGCGGGAAGATCAAGTGGCGGTCGAGGTTCTTGACCAACTTCGGGAGGAGGTCGAACTGGGCGAGCGAGTTATCCTCGCTTTCAGCGGACGGCGCCATGATGGATGATGTTGTGCGGGTTTGGTGGTGGGATTCGTGAAATCGGCTTTAACTTCCCGTCGAGTCGGCTTTGATTTCAGTTTTTGAAGGTGCAGATGGTCGCACTCTTGTTTTCTTTTTTCCTCTCTAGTTTCGCTTTGTCGCCCTTTGAATTGACAGCAAGGTCAAAATCGTCGTTGTCGCCAGCCCGAATCCGATTTTCCAAATAGTGGGGGAAGGCGGGAGCAGGAGTTGTGAGTCGTGGGGCACCGTAATTTTTGGTGCGCAAACACAAAACGGGTCCCCAGCACGCCCAATCATTGGCGCCTACATTTTGGCAGCCAAAAATTTCCCACGTCAGGGTGCGCGCGCGGACCCGAGGATTTTCCGGGTCCCTTTTCTGCCAGGTCGGTGAAGACTACTTTCTCTGATAGACAGCTCCCTTTTGCAGCTAGTCCAAGGCAGCTAGCTACTGATTCGCGACGGTTTGGCGACGACGTCAACGGTTTGCCCGCTGGTTTGTCATATTCGCCAATTGACAAATCCAAGCCCCTTAATACCAGCTTTGCGACGCATTCATCCCTCAAAACTGGTCCGATACAAAATGTCTGGCCGCTGTCTCCTAAGGGCCACGCCCCTCGAGAGGCTAGCCGCCGCCGCCGCTCCCCGAACCGCCTTTACACTCTCTTCCTTTACGACAGCCACCCCGATTTCGAGGAGATGCGCCTCTACAGCAACAACCACGCCCAAGAAACCGGCACAGACCTCTAAATCAAGCGAGACCCCGGCATTGACGCGGCGGGAGCGCAGGCCTCACCCGCCCAACAAGTCGATAGCGACGCCGCGGCCGAGCAATAAAGTCCGGGGCCCATTCTTTGTCAACCGCACCGCCTCCAAATTGCTTCCCGTTTACCTGATCAATAAGTCATCCCAGCCCTGGTTGACGCTCATCCGCAAGATTGACGGAGACGCGCATACTTTGAGGGATGAGCTCGTGGAGTTGCTCGGCACGCCCGAGATACAGGTCAGGGACGTGACGAACCATGTCTGGGTAAAGGTATGATTTGATTTGCTGGTTGACTGTTTGAAATGTCTAATTCTACTAATTGCTGACGGTTCTGGTTCCCTCGCCTCGACTCACAGGGCCAACATAAAACGGCCATCGTCGACTATCTGCAGTCTAAGGGTTTCTGATGCACCTCAAATCTTGGTATTGATGGGCACATTGCTTCGTACGAAGAGTATCGCCTTACTAGCCCATGAGACAGAAGGGTCCGCTTGACACAAAAATAGTTAGCGGTGGGATCAAGGCCTCGTGGCCGGTCTACAGTGTTGAGCTTTAGAGCATTCATTCTGTGGCACGGTTATGTAATAATAGTACTCGTTCCAGTGTTGTATTACTACAGCTTGCGAAATAGGTAGACGAGATGGAGAACGGTCCCCGTCTTGTTGACGTTGGCATTTGACGAACTGGAGTCACTGTACAGCGTGGTGCGGTCGAGGGAAACGAAAGATAGGTGGCTAAATGTAACACAATATAGAGATGTACGCTAAATTCTTATACACAAAAGTCTTCCCTACAATCGGTGTAGAATTTTACCCATAGCGGGAAGGACAATTAACACCAACAACACCAGACCTTGAAACCCTAAATAGCAACCAATTCATTCTCAGACAGTCTCCCGTACGAATGCCTGAACAAACCAGAACTGGGCCGTGAGAAGAACTTCTATATCCATAAAGTTTTATCGCTGAGCAAATTCGACCGAGAATATGACAGCCAAAGTATACCCCGTCGAACATGATTCTTGCGACAGATAGACGCTGGAGTAGACAGTCGAAGGAAAAGAATATGAGCTCAGCAATGATCCGCATCAATCATCCAAAGAGGCCGCCGCAACAAGTTGTTGCAAAACACGAACATCAGGTTTTGTCCATTCTTCCGAAGGAAGCTTGAGTAGTTCACAGACCAAGTCGTTGCTCGGCACGACTTTGGGCGGTATGGACCCCTGCGGATCGGCTGGATCTCTTGCCTTCTCGGCAAGACGTCTTAATATCGATGAACTCAAAGCGGCCAGATACAGACAGTCGTATGCTTGGTGTGGTAGTGGAGGGGGTCCCCGGTTGCGACCATGGCCAGTCCTCGGCTGTTGATGAACTTTCTCTTTGATATATTCAAACTGCTGGCACATGTGCCACGTGAGCCTGTGGAGATTCTGGACAAAGTCGCACCCACTCGACAGCCATGCTCGAACAACTTCTGAATCATGACTAGGCGCAAGGCTGAGGATGGTTTGCGCTACTAGCAGACCTTGCATCAACGCAGGCTTTCGCGCCTCGGGAACCGGTGCCCTATTGACATCAAGGCTTTGCTCGGGTATCAATGAGATAGCCAGGCCAAAGCAACGGGTCAAGAGCTCATATGGCACTGATTGAGACATGTCTCCAGCCAGAATAGCTGCGAAATGACTTCTGTTCTGCTCTTTGCTGACTAGAAGCTTCGAAAAGGCTTCGATGGCCACCGGTAGATATGTGTGAAGCTTAGGGTTGTAGGGCGGGAAGTGAAGGTAATCGGCGGTGAGATTAGGCGCAGGCGCAGGCGCAAACGCTAGAGCAAACTGAAGGAAACAGTATGCGTGTTCTCTTTCCGAGATTTCGACGCAAGTCGATATGTTGGAAAGGATAGTTACGACATCCTTCATCAAGTCGAGGGTATTGCGGTGAGTCCGAAGTAACATGTTCCTGGTACCGAGATATCGTATCAGGGTGCACAAGAATTTAACTACTTCTTCCTCAGCAAGGACTGACCGGGTACGAACTTCGTCCTGCTCGACGATCCCAAAAGACATGTTGCGAATGATTGTAGTAATACACAACAAGCGGTCAACAGCTCGGTCCAGCTCGTATTCCTCTGACCCCGGCGTAGGCTCATCGTGCATAGTTGAGTTCTCGAAGTGGCATGCACGGATGACATCCTCGTAATTGGTGATTAGGATCTCGTCAGAGACCTCTACAGTGTTGTCGACCAGGACATCAAGTTGATCTTCGGCACATTCCAATAAGCATTCAATGAGCTCGCCAGCCTGATTAAGGTCAACTTGAAATTGGCGGGCTTCGCTGGCGGTGAATGTGGCGATTGTATCAAGTGCCACACGGACCTCGGCACGGATGCCAGACTGGAGGCTTCTGCAAAGAGCATGCAAATCAATGTTGCCAAGGGCGGCTAGAGGCGGAATATCTGGCCGGAGCTCTCTCAACCGTTGTGTGACAAGCTCAAAGGATTCGCCATAGTAAACGCCTGCGTACTCGTTCTCCTTCCATTGTCGCACGATGGGCTTATAAACAGAAGGATCTTCGGCTGGAATAGGTTCTCTCTTAGGACCGGGGTCAAGAGGCGAAGGACCCGAAAGTGAGGATCTCACGGCTTTGGCTGGCAAAGGGGATTGCCCTGGGAAATCATCACGGGTCGGCGTCCCTTGCATACTGCGGGAGAGGCTGTTCCTCGCGTGACCCTGCATCGCAGCTGGGTGCGGCTGAGGCTGCACTGCCGTGCTTGAGAAACCATTCATGATGGGCGGTTGCCCCTGCTTCCCTGGAGCCGGCGGCTGACCCTGCACCAAGTGAGGTGGCTGACCCGGCTGGCTCATGACTGAGCCTGGCGGCATCTGCCCGGGCATACCGGGTTTCGTGGGTGTACCGGGGGTCTGGACGTGACCAGGCATACCTGGATGTTGTTGTGACTGTTGTTGCGCCTGTTGCATTTGCTTTGCGCGGCCTTGAGCCATGTAGTCGTCAAACCTAAGCAGGTTCCTCTCATAGATCTGTCGAAGTTGTGCCGGCGCCATCTGGAACTGCATAGGATGCATACCCAGCGCGTTTGACACATTGGGCCACAGGTTGCTCTGCGTCACGTTGCGATACCCACCATGCTTACCAACGGCTTGCCTGAGATTCCACAGGCTGATTGGTCGGTTGTCGATGATTGGATTCGGGTCAAGCGGCTGCCCTTGTTTAGACATAAACTGAGAAAGCTTTTCTAAAAACTCGGGAGCTCCAGGTGGACCTCGTTGCATGCCAGGCTGAGGTGGAATTGGCTGGCCTGGCTGAGGACGCATCGCGCCCGACGGCATCTGGCCGTTGGGCATTTGTTGTTGCCTCGCCATAACATTGCGGTTTTGACCGGCCATCTGCGGAGACATCTGCACACCTTGCGGTTGAGCCTGTGGCGATGGCGGAACAGGAGATTTTTGAGCTGAAGGCGACTGAGCCACCTGTTGAGGATGTTGTTGTTGTGACGGGGGTTGCTGAGGCTGGGGTTGTCTATGTTGGTTAGGTGGCTGCTGATGCTGCTGCTGCTGCTGCTGGAATTGACGTTGCATCTGCATCTGCTGGAGGAGTTTCTGTTGGTCTCTTGCAGCCTGCGGCATCTGCTGCAGTTGTTGAAAATGTTGCATTTGTTGCATTTGATTCATTTGTTGCATCTGACCTGGAAACATTTGTGGTGGCATCTGGCCCATCATGCCCATCTGGCTCATTTGCTGCGGCGACATTTGCCCGACCTGGGGCGGTAAGTGGCCCATCGGCTGAGGCATCATCTGCCCTCCCATGGGGCCACCCATCTGCCCAGGCATTTGTCCCCCCATAGGACTTTGGGTATGTCGCGCTTGAGACGGACTTGGTGCAAACTGCTGATTAAAGGCAGGAGGGTAATTCCCTTGCTGCATGTACGCGTTCGGCTGCGGCGTTCCGCCTTGTTCAGAGGGCGCAGGTGATGGTTGATGTCCGAAGTTTTGGCCTGCAGGGGAATACGGATGGGGAGATGCTGTTGACACTCGTTGAGGTACACTGCCAGGTCGCATTTGGTTTGCCATTATTGGGGAAGGAGTCGCGTTAGCCGACCCATTGGTCTGAAGATGAGGGTATGGAGATGGTTGTCCGGAAGTAGTTTGTTGCTGTTGTTGTTGTGATTGCTGTGACGCCTGTTGTTGGGGAGGCTGTTGTTGAGGCTGTTGTTGTTGCTGCTGCGGTGGATAATTCGCATAATGATTTTGCTGAGGCGTCTCAGCGCGAGAAGTTGGCGCCATTCCCGGGGCCGGCCTGGGCGAGCCCGCGAGGCTGTCTTCACGCGGTCGAGGTCGCTTCGATGGGATAACGGAGTTCGTTTGATACACGGGGTTGGGAAAGCCGCCGGGCTGGTTGCGCATGTTCCCGTTCTGCATCGCGAGCATTTGTTGAGGGTTACCGAACTGCGCGGTGGCGGCGGGATTGAATTGGCCCGAATTGGCCATATAGGCAGACGGGTCCATCATGGCTCCTGAAGACTGGGAAGGATCGCTGACGTGATGTGTAAAGCCGTTGCCATTATGGTTGGGGAGAGCGGCTGAGGCGTCGTTCATCCAGGAGCTCATGGCGAGAGGCAGAAGCAGAGGGTGAGGAGCAAGAAGAGGAGAGAGCCCGACCCATCTGGCGACTACGATGGCGCGGAATTAGCAGCGATCATTGGTTTGAAGTCTGCAAATACAGGTACGAATACAAAAAGTATAAAAAAGGAGATGGAAAATGACACGGCAAGCACTTGTCGCGATGGAGTCGTCGCGTCGCGGATGAAGTGTGTGTGTGTGTGTGGTGCGTGTGTGTGAATGCTTGTGCCGGGTATGGGGCGTTTTTTTTCTTCGTTGCGAAAGTGGTCGGGGGGTAGGGTGCTGGGACAGAGTGCTGTACTCGATCCTTTGGGGCCAGGCAAACAGCAAGCACGAGTCGCAGCGGCTCTTCCTATGTGGGAAACGCGCGCGCGAAAAGACGTGTGGGTTCCGCTAGACTGGGGTTGAGAGACAGAAGCCTGGCAGAAAGGTAAGGCAGGGAGGAGGCGAGGGATACGCTGCTGAGATGGTGAGGCAGAATTTTTTGGCGCGTTGGTTAATGGAGCCACCCGATCGCAACTTGTCGGGAACAAGCAACCATCAACTTTGGCGGCAATCAGAGCCTCGTATCATCCAGAAAAGGCTAGGGAATTGACGGGAAAATGTCACGGGACAAAATACAAATGTTATTGCATCGCCGAACGGCCGGGGCTGGCGAAAACGAGAGCAAGAAAAGGGGAAGGTCTTACCTAAGGCGCGCGTTCAGTGTGTGGATGAACTGAACTGTGTGAACTGTGATGCGAGAATTGCGCTCTTGCTGGCCAGCCGGGTCGGCTGTATTCTTGCTCTCCTTGGCCCCAACCCGCCGCTGTTCCCTCTTTTCCATGAGTGGACTAGCTCGGTTTTAAGCGAAAGCGTTTTATAACATGAGTCGAAGCCAATCAAATGCACGCGATTGCTGAGACCTGCGGCAGTCTCCACTTTTGATAGAAAGTAGACCCATCCCATCGCATCAAAGTCGGCCGTCCCAATGGCTACTGTGCCACAATATGAATCTCTCTGTTAACAAGGCTGGCAAAACCCCAGTCTTGACCTTGGTCAGTCGCATGCATGCTGTATGTATGCTATTAGGTCTTCGCCGGCCATTAGGGGCAGTTTGACGGTTATTTTGTGCCTGTCTGGGTGGGTTGCCCATCAAATGAGTGATAACTGTAGGGTTTTTTGAGGCGCCTGCAGCCATTGCAACTGCAGCTGAACTCTTCTGGCTTAAGTTTGATGTAGGTTATATGGCTTGAGAGCAAGATGAGTGCCGAGCGCAAAATGTCTGACCTCACCCCTCGCGTGAGAGACTGACTGCTTGTGACGCTGCAGAATAGACTGCAGGCAGGCCACGCAAGTCGTTTTGTAGTTGCGGTCTCATGAATGTGAGGCCAAGCTGAACATGAATACCTCGAAACTTTGTTGTGCGCCCGGACAGATTTCTTCGGACTCTGGCTTGTTGAATCCATTTTCTCTTGGGTGTCTGAGGAATGTCGGGTGCGACGCCAAAAGCCACCACAACAACCTTCCATGGCAGCTGGTCACAGAGCTTCCCAAGTGACAGTGCTAAAGTTGCTGGTCAATCTGGAGAAAACGTTGTTCCCATGCAACTTGTAAGCTCTTTTTTTTCTTTTTTTTTTTTTTTTTTTTTTTTTTTTTTCTCAGCAAACAGATCCGTCACCCCAAGGGTTTTGCCCAACTGTGAATTGCAGTTATTGTCGCTTATCACTCAAAGCGCGTAGCAGCAAGACACCCCGCCAATAAATCGCTGCTGCTCCGAACCAGGCAAGCTTGAGGCGTCAAAAGTGGTTCCATCAACTTGCATGCTCCGTCATTGCTCTTGGTCCAACTCCCGGGAAGAAATGCCATACCAAGATGTAAATAGGCCAAGACACGTCGATTGAGACATCAATCGACGATGAATTGGAAAGGGGCCACTTTTGACAAATCCGCAGTGACTGCTAGATTTGCAGTCCTCACAAAGCCTGATCCGTTAGCTGGCTGTAAACTGTGAAGGTTTCCATCCCAGAAGATGGCGTGTCCTGGTGGAGGGCGGACCCTGGTCCAGGGCCCCCGGCAGCCCAAAACCATGACTGGCCCAGACAGACACTCGGTCCCTTGGGCTATTCTCGTCGATAGGCAACCAGAAAGGAAGATGTGTGCTTTTTTTTTCGGTGGTCAGGAAATCATCCCTCTGCTCGGGAAATGGGACTTCCAATGTCGTTTCTGCGTCTTTTTCGCACCATTTTGCGTTGTGTTGCTTGTCCTGCGCTAAGGTATGCCTGTAATATAGAGTGCCGGATCGGGACTGGGGTTGTAAGCAAGAAAACAACAACAGACAGGTTCGGCAATAGACGGCAGCAAAACGAGGAAAAGAAGATATGCGATGTAAGAACAACAAAGCAGCACAAACGGTGAAGAAAACAGGAAACAGATAAGAGCAGAAAACTATGAGAAAAGAAAGAGTGTGAGAACGTCAGTCCTGTGCGAAGGACGAGGGGGGGCAGTTGGCCATTTAACGAGGTGTGCATTTAGCCCACCACGTACCCTTGGAGCGTCTTCATCTGGAGGGCCAGCCCCAACCAAGCCTGCCGCCCGCTAAGGAAAAATCTCCGCATGCGCACGAGGCAGGGTACCTACTCTGTTCGCTCAAACCAGCGACGATTTGCGGAGGAAATGGACGATTTGGCATTAATCTCATTTCATCTGGTTGTGCCTTCTCTGCTATGATGTTTATTTATAATGGATCATGAGGGGGTAAAAAAAAAAAAAAAACATCGTGTTGAAACATCATAAGGGTGCGTCGCAAATGGCGGAAGACGCAAAGTTGCCAACGGCCGACCGACCTCATTCACGACCATGCTATACCTCTCGCAGCTTTCTCACGCCTGGGCCGTTTCGTTTCCCACTTCCTGCGACCCTGCCATCCATTCATTCGTTCCTGATCTACGCCTGTACGACTCTGCAGTCCCCATCATGATCCATTCGATCTTGGAACTGGGCCTGATTCACCGTCGAATGACGGAAAAGGCAGCCGTCGTTGTTGGATAGGCTCTGCCGATATCCCTGCCTGCTCCCTACACGGCCTGTGTCTCCATTTGTGTTTCTGATCTAAAAGCTGAGCGTCACCGCCGCCTGCGCCCGCCGCAACAGCGGCACTGCTTCGATCAATTTGCCTCCCTTTCAGCCTTTATTTCTTCCTTGTACTTTGCTTGTTTGTCGATGCTACGCTAATAAGGCTATTATAGCACACAAGAATCCCTTGAGTCGTCATGATGCGCGGCCACGACGGTTGGGCTAGATTAGGGCAGCCACCTAACCTACTCAGTCCTGGCCTAAGGGGGCTGCTTTCCTCTCAGGTTCCTCATACCCTCTCGGTGAAGCCGGCAACCTTCCTTTCGAATGCACATTCGTCTTTGACGGGTTTAAGCCTGATAGGTCCCAAATTTCAAAGAATACTTCTTGGGAGCGCCCAGTCTTTGCATTGGCTGAAACATTATCGCTCCGAGATGGATGGAGATCAGCCTGTGGCAGAAGCCATTAGGTCAAATTCGGGAAAATCACATAATTATCCAGTATTTCGTCCCAACCCGCGTGGGATGGACCCTACGACCGTAAGCTAGCAGTGGACTATGCCAGGTACCTGTTCAACTTTATATGTCGGTAACGTCACCACGAATGTATGAACGGACGGGTGCATGCTTGAATCCCATACGGCGTAAAGCTCGACGATGAAAACTGTCGAAACGATTCAACCCCTCTTTTTTTATCCCTTCTGACAACTTTATTATTTGGTTTTTCTTTTCTTTTCTTTTTCTTGCGCAATTGCATCAGCAATCTAATTAGTTCTGTCATATGCGTGTTGACGCATGCCCTGACGATCAAAGACCCCCACACAGATGACAAACTCCACTGCGCTACACCTCAGACGGCATTTGAGTTGGCTTCGTTATCTCGTTTTGCGATCAACTACTGCCAGACTCTTCCCGGGACTGTACATGCGTACAATCAGACCCAGCATCATACCTAAAAGTCAAACCAGGAGTGTCTGATTTATACACAATCGTGTTAATTACACGACGAAAGCCCCGGGTAAGCAAAGCCGTTGGGGATCCCGGGGTCTAGGCCTTAAATGCAGTATTCTACCTTCCCATCTGGAATGGACTGCCAACGCATCCCGCTGCATGCGACAGTGCTGTATCACATGGCGCCAGTAGCAACGCTCAATTTGAGATGTTGACGAGGGATCACGCTGCCTGTATTCACAATTTATGAGTTGCAAGTAGCTCAAAAGAGAACAGATATTCATGGGAAGTTTACCCCTGCTTTTAACGGGCGAATTAATCCTCATTCTCTTGGGTCTATACGCTACGACACAATTCGGGATGCTCTTATTAGAAATAGTTGTAGCGAGATCAAAGAAATTGGAAAGTGGCCAGTGCTTTGCCAGATCTGAGTTCGACCTCAAACAAACCCTGTCGTTACCGAACCTCGTAACGTGCTTAGTGCATCATTTATGTGGCTCAAACGTAAACATTGGCTTGACACATTCAATTGCCTATCTAGGTTTGCAGCAGTGATTGGCTATGGCCCCCAAACGAAAAGCGAGCGCTCTCGAAGAAAACAGCGCCGAACAGCCAACACTGCGTCGCTCCGCTAGAGCCAGAGGAGCAGCGATTGCCGACAAGGCATTGGTTCCATCGTCTGCTCAAGCCGGCAAAGAGTCGCCGAAAGTAGTGGCCAAAAATGCCAAACGCCGGCGACCTACAGGCAAGGACAAGGCCAATGGTGCTGACAGCAAGGTTTCCGACTCGGTCCGTGACCTTGCCTTACGATGATAATCTCACAACTTTCTGGAGATCCAGCCTTTCCTAGTAGTCCATGACTGACACCTCTCATCAACGCATTTGCTCAGGGATCACCGGCTACTGCTGGAAATATATCAGAGTCAACCGAGGATGTTGCAGGGACGGGCGACGGCAACAGGCAGTATTGGCTAATGAAGGCCGAGCCAGAGCCACGTTTTGAGCGCGGTGTCGATGTGAGCTTCTCTATTGATGACCTGGCCGCAAAGTCGGAGCCGGAACCTTGGGATGGTATCCGCAACTATGTTGGTGAGTACCTTATCTAATTGTGAAGATAAGAGAACTCATTACCGCGGTAGACTGACCTCAGGATAGCACGAAACAATTTACGTGCGATGAAGAAGGGCGACTTGGCCTTCTTTTATCATTCAAACTGCAAGGAGCCTGGAATCGTAGGAACGATGGAGGTTGTCCAGGAGCATTCACCCGATTGTAAGTATATGACATTGTGTTTGCATTTTTTTCCTGTTCTCCCCAGGAGGATATTCTAACACAACTTAGTTTCCGCACATGACTCTAAAGCGCCTTATTACGACGCCTCTTCAAAGCCTGACAACCCTAAATGGAGCGTTGTTCATGTCGAGTTCCGGAGCAAGTTTGCTGCACCCATTACGCTTAAGGAACTGCGAGAATTGGGTTCCGGGCCTGGAAAGCCACTGCAGAACATGCAGATGCTCAAGCAATCCCGCCTGAGCGTTAGCAAGGTCTCCGAGGACGAATGGGAACACCTTATGGGCATAGCAAAAGATAAGGGCCCCATTCGAACAGCCGGTGTTTGAAGCTGCGATGCTCGATGATTCATTGTCGTGTATAGAACTCCCCTAGCTTCTATCTAACGCACCTCTGTGCTGATAGAGGTTTGCTTTTGCTGATTCAGGGGTTCCAGCTGGAGGTTGCTGTGACGTTAGCATTCATGTGGCCACGGCAGCTTGTAATGTATATTAACATTTATGTGGCAACTAATATAATACGACCGATTCCACAATATCGTCAGGAGCCCTCTTTGCTCAGATCTCTAGATCTTTCCCCGGGGTGTAGAGTTGGAAGGTTGGTTTTAGACATCGCGTCTATATGAACTTCTTCAACTGTCCAATTGCATTTATCACTTGGGCTAGGCTTGTTGACCATGTACGAAAATAGTGTCCCGACGTCGCTGCGAACAAATACAGACTAGTCTCTGTAGCAAGACAGCACCAGCGGAGAATTCTTTTTTTTTTTTTTTTTATTAAATAGAAGCAAGAGGTAGACTTCATGGCGGGAATACTCGTATAGTTCGTTTTCCCTTCCGCCGTTTGTGCCCATAGTTTAATATAGATATCCGAGGTATCCCCAACTTGATGAAATCAATGCACCGGGTGAATAAACATCGATAGACGGTGTATTTTACTAGTAGAATAGTATTTCTTTAGGGCAAACCTAGAAAATTCCTTTTCACCATGCTGTATGAGAAAGTAGTATGATGATAAGATTCATTGCAGCTAGTTGCTAAGTCCTGCTGTCAAATAGTGACAAAACAGAATTTCCTCCATTTCGGGTGTTGCGTGAGTTATTATTATTGTTCCACCACATGGCTACATAGTAATTTGGACAGTTCTATGGCAAACTCTGAAGACGTACGTCAACGTCGAGTTTGTTTACGACAATGAATAAGTTGAATATATTCCATCAGCGTCTGAACAGCTGAGCTAAGGGTTTCCATCATTTAGTAAGTATGAAAGCGATATGTCGTCGCGATACAGTGTATAAATCCGTCTTTTGACCACTATAAAAGGTCCAGCTGTTAAGATGCGATGTTGGTTGACCAACAGAACATGGTCCCATGTGTTTGTCTAAACAGCACCGAAGGCCCGTGCACAAACTCTCTAACCTAGCTCCCCCACTCAAGCTTGGTTGACACCCACTTATTTCGGAGTTGTTCATCGCGACATCGCGTCACTTCGCGATTCCCCCTCTCACCCTTTGCGGCGAATTCTGACGTGGAAGCTTTCAACTGAATTAAACAATTACTTGATCCCCATATCAATTACACACTGCATATACAGTGTATTAATACTACGACCACTGTCAATGGTGATAATCAGCAGTTGCAGCAGTCCAGAGCTTCAAGGTACACGCCGACGCGTCAAGTCAGGGCCGCGCCAAGCACTACAATGGCTCCGAAAGCCGCCGCCCTCGAAGCGGCACTGAAGAATGCAGTCCGAACCCTCTACGAAGAAGTAGGCGACCAAATCAGTGTCAACGCAGTACGCAAGCAAGCGGAGGACGAAATGGGCCTTGACGAGGGTTTCTTTGTATCAGAAGATTGGAAAGCGAGGTCTAAGACGATTATTAAAGAGGCGATGGTGAGTCTGTGGACATTGGAAACACACTGAGCTTCTAGCTAACCAATCAACCAACAGGATACCGTCCTCAACGAGGCGGAGGAGGATAATGAACCAAAACCTTCCCGCACAAAGCCGAAAGCGCAAACAAAGCGCTCCAAAAACACCCTCAAGCGCGAGTCCAGCGAACCCGAGGAACCCTCAGCGAACAAGCGGCGAAAGAGAGAGGCTGCTCCAGCTGCAACTAAGAAGAAGACGGTCAAGAAGGATACGTCTTCCTCTGACCTCTCAGAGCTTTCAGAGTTGAGTGACCCAGATGAACCACCAGCGAAGAAGAATAGAGCCACCAAGAAAGCTCCGACTAGAAAGAAGGCAACGCACCCGGTAGACTCAGATAAGGGATCGGACGATTCGGATGGGGAGACATCCGACGTTAACATGAATGACGGTTCGGAAAGTGAGGTAGAGCCCAAGCCCAAGGCTAAGGCTTCAAAGCCCAAAGGGAAGCCAACTGCCGCATCTTCAAAGAAGAAAGGAAAACAGCCCGTCGCTTCAGACAATGAGTCTGCGGATGAAAAGGAAGAAAGACCCGATATGGGTAACAAAATCGAGGAGGACGGTGCCAAGGAAGCGAGCCCAAAGGCAAAACCGGAACAGGCTACCAGCCCCAAGCAATCAACAGACCCCAAGATCACGACGAAGCAAGACGACTCGGAAGACTCGCCTCTGAGCGATGTCGTGGAAAGCCCATCCGGCAACGAGGAGGAGAAGAAGCAGGCAGTTGAACACGACTCCGACAGTTCCATGTCCATAGTATATGACGAGCCTCCTAAGCGGAAGAAAGGCAAGTCCAAGGGGCCTGCAGAACCAAAGGCGAAGAAAGCTGCGAAGGCATCGAGCAACAAGAAGACGGCAGCTGCGGATGCCGCTTCACCAGACGAGTTGGAGATCAAGAAATTGCAAGGACAGCTTGTGAAGTGTGGTATCCGCAAAATCTGGGCATTTGAGCTGAAGCAGTATGGCGATGACACAAAAGCAAAGATCAAGCACCTCCGAGGTGTGCTACGTGATATCGGGATGGATGGTCGGTTTTCTGAGGCAAAGGCGCGTGAGATTAAGGAGATGCGGGAGCTTGCAGCTGATCTTGAGGCTGTCCAAGAGATGGATAAAGCTTGGGGCGTTGGCGGTCGGGCCTCAAGAAGCCGGGCTGCAGCCTCGAAGACCAAAAAAAAGCTGGCAGAAGACAGCGAGGATGATGACGGCGATGGCGAGGATCGCACCGGCGGAAAGAGCGATGCTGGCCTCGATGATAATGATGACGACGAGGAGGATGTTAAGACATTCTCTAAAGGCCGCGGGTCGGCCAGATATCATTCTGATCTGGCATTTCTCGGGGATGAGAGTGAGTCGGACTGAGCGCGGCGAACAGGACACAAAGAAGCGCATCAAGGGCGCCCTGTCGATTTTGCTGCAGAGAGTCTGCTCAAACCAGTCCACGGTAGAGGTCTCGCATATCGCTTGGCAACCGGGCATTTTGTCTCATCTAGTGGCATTCATTCTCTGTGCTATTAAGCTGAAAACAGCAACTGAGCCCATAAATAATACGGCATTGTAGAACTACAGGACGAGTCAATATTGGTTGTACGGGTTAGATATCACGGAGTGCCATTTTCAGTTTCTTACTGCTTTCCTTGACACCTGGCGCTCTTCATTGTCCGTGCGGGCATCAGTGAAGAGTCGCCTCAAGTTCGGAAAGTTCGCCTATAATTTGAACGTCAGGAACATGGGCCATAACAAAAATGCCTTCATGCTGTTTGAGGCACGCCAAAACAATAAGAACATACCATGGCAGCGCAGTGAAGTTAATGATATCGGCGGAGCTAGGAATTGATACTGGAAAAAGGAGCATAATAAAAATGCGGATGATTATTTTGCAATCGGCATGCTGGATTTTGCTCGGTCACAATTGATATAAGAAAGACGAAAGAGAACAACTATTAATTACCAAAAAGAGAAGAAGAATGAGTGACTGACTGTTGTCTGATGTTCAACGGTGTGGCTTTTCCAAATCCCTTCGCCACAACTGCCAAATTGCTACTGGTTGGTAAATTGGAGGTGGGGGTTTGTGGCACGGACACCTATCCCTGTCGCTTATTGATTGCTTCAGTCCAGGTGTCAAGGTGGGACGGGGCGGCTGGGCGGCCAGATACATTACCTTATCCCCATCTAGGGGTTCACTGTCAACGGTAACCAGTTAGAAAATCCCATGGTTGAATAGCAGCCCGCACTATTGCTGCATGCGACTACGTCTTTGATGAAAACTGCTGGACTCGCCAGCATCGGAGTCTAAAAAGAAAACACCTGCCAAGAGTTGTTCTTCGCAACCACCATCACGAAACGACGCCCGAATAACCAACTTGGTTCCACTGCTCAGGTAGCTGGCCAACGCTGCCCCTCTCGACATTGAAATTGGCGAACACACAACTATGAACAGGATGTCGGCGGTAAACAGGATACGCGGGGCCCTTGCTGGTCCAAGAAAGGGCGAAACTTTTGAGCTGCGCGCCGGCCTGGTCTCGCAGTATGCGTACGAGCGCAAGGAAGCTATACAAAAGACCATCATGGCCATGACGTTAGGCAAGGACGTGTCGGCGCTGTTTCCTGACGTGCTCAAGAACATTGCTACGGCGGACTTGGACCAGAAGAAGCTTGTGTATCTGTACCTGATGTAGGTCGCCCCTTCGGTGGACAGCGCATGTGGGAGCTGCCCTGAGACGCATCAGTCGCAAACGGCATTGCGAGCATTGTCGTCCAGCTGCTGACGGGCTCGAACTAGGAACTATGCAAAGTCACATCCAGACCTCTGTATTTTGGCAGTCAACACGTTTGTGCAGGACTCGGAGGACCCCAATCCCCTGATCAGGGCCTTGGCGATACGGACCATGGGCTGTATCAGGGTTGACAAGATGGTAGACTACATGGAAGAGCCGCTGCGCAAGACACTAAGGGACGAGTCGCCATACGTAAGGAAAACCGCGGCCATCTGCGTTGCCAAGCTTTTCGATCTCAACCCTACAATGTGCATTGAAAACGGCTTCCTGGAGACGTTACAAGAGCTTATTGGAGATCCCAATCCCATGGTTGTGGCCAACTCAGTCCAGGCGCTCTCGGAAATTGCGGAGACGGCACCCGAGACCCGGGCGCTGGTGATCACGCCAGCAACGCTCAAGAAGCTGCTGATGGCCCTCAACGAGTGTACTGAGTGGGGACGCGTGACTATTCTTTCTACCCTTGCGGACTACCCTCCGTCAGACGTGAAGGAGTCGGAGCATATTTGCGAGAGGGTTGCGCCGCAATTTCAACACGTCAACCCGAGTGTGGTCTTGGCAGCCGTCAAGGTGGTGTTCATACACATGAAAGTCATCAACCCTGACTCTGTTAGGCAATACCTGAAGAAGATGGCGCCTCCACTGGGTAAGTTGACACGGAGTGGCGATCAAGTATGCATCACTGAAAAGTTACTGACGTGGGCCTCGCAGTGACCCTTGTTGCTTCTGCCCCTGAAGTCCAGTATGTTGCGTTGAGAAACATCGATCTTCTTCTGCAGGCAAAACCCGATATTCTCAGCAAAGAATTGAGGGTGTTCTTCTGCAAGTACAACGACCCGCCATACGTCAAGATGCAAAAACTAGAGATCATGGTGCGGATAGCAAACGACAAGAACTTTGAGCAGCTTCTTGCCGAGCTGAAGGAGTACGCGCTCGAGGTGGACATGGACTTTGTGCGACGAGCCGTGAAAGCTATTGGCCAGGTCGCCATTAAGATCGAGAGTGCCAGCGAAAAGTGCGTCAACGCATTGCTGGATTTGATGGCAACCAAGGTCAACTATGTTGTCCAAGAGGTCGTTGTCGTTATCAAGGACATCCTGCGCAAATATCCCGGATATGAGGGCGTTATCCCAACGCTGTGTGAACATATTGACGAACTGGACGAGCCGAACGCCAGGGGCTCGCTGATATGGATCGTAGGCGAGTATGCAGAGAAGATCAGCAATGCGGATGAGATAATATCAACCTTTGTTGATGGATTTATGGAGGAGTTCACACAAGTGAGTTTCGCCAGAAACATGCTGCGAAAAGATCGAGTTGCTGACCATCCACATAGACGCAACTGCAAATTCTCACAGCCGCAGTCAAGCTCTTCTTGAAGAAGCCGAGTAATAATCAAGGCCTGGTCCAAAAGGTCTTGCAACAAGCAACAGCAGACAATGACAACCCGGACATTCGAGACCGCGCATATGTCTACTGGCGTTTGCTATCAGGCGACTTGGATGTGGCCAAGGTAAGCATTTCAGTCGCGGCAAAAACCCATCGTACGTGGTTACTAACAATATCACTAAATCTTGTAGAACATCATCACATCTCAAAAACCCGCAATTACCACAACGATGACTTCTCTTCCCTCGTCACTCTTGGAGCAGTTGTTGACGGAGCTCTCAACTTTGGCATCGGTATACCACAAGCCACCAGAGTCATTCGTCGGCAAGGGCCGCTTCGGCGCCGACGCTATCCAGAGGGCAGCTATCCAGGAGCAGCGGCGCGATGCGGCCGAGAACCCCATTGCAGCCGCGGTTGCAGCTGCAGCGAACGGAGCCCCTCCTCAGAGCAACGTCGAAAACCTTCTGGATATCGATTTCGACGGCGCTGCACCAGCCAGCGCGGAGGCGACTGGAACGCCGGATCGTGTTGCAAGCCCTGGCGTGCCCGCAGCCCCGAGTGGAGGCATGGCAGATATGATGGGCCTGTTTGGAGACATGGGCGGCGGCTCATCGGCACCTGCACCCTCCGCGCCCGCGCCGTCTGGTGGCATGGATGACATTATGGGTGGATTTGCGGGGCTGGACATGGGCGGATCCAGCGCACCGCCTCCGGCAACACAGCAGCTGCAAGGGCAAGGTGGTGCTGGCGCGGCAGCCAAGAACAACAACGAAGACTTACTGGGTCTGTTTTAGAGGCGGTCTGTTTGTAAGGCGCTATCGGCAAAGCACGGCGTGAGTCTCGGTTGCAAATAGAGGAACATCAATTTAGGAGTTGAAAACCTGCGACTTCTCGTGTAATAGTGTTTTGCTACCCCGGGTTGTGAATAAGATTGTAACCACTTAGCGTACTACCTCTCATCTACTCGAGGAACTGGTAATTACGGAATATTCGGTTCGTTTATTTGATGCTCTGCGGTCGGAATGTCATTCATAAATATTTGATCTTGTAAAGCTATGCGTCACTTCTTTCTCAAAGTTGGTAATCAGCAGTCTTGAACATAAGAAGCAAATATAGTTTACTCTTTGATTTCTCCATAATTGAGCCTTTGCAACAGTTTAATTGAAAAAAAAAAAAAAAAAAAAAAAAAAAAAAACGTTTGTGATATTGCAGGTGGATGCTCGGAGCTGGTAATACATATAAAACATCAGAAAAGAGCAGTTCTTGCCCATGGGTATCGAAATTAATTGTCATAAACGATGAAGAGATAAGCTACGAATGTTCAGCGTCCCTTGAAAGACTTGGTCCAGCCGCCCTTTTCATAGAGCCAAAGCGCCTCAATAGCATAGGCCCTACTACTGCGATGACCAACTCCCTCCTCGACAGCAGCGGCCTCCTTTAGAGAGTCGAGGACCCTGCCCTCGCTCACGCAACGAAAGATGCCCATGCCCATGGTGCCCTCGCCGACGCCCCACTCGCCCTTGCCGAGCCGAAAGAGGATCCTCCCGAGGGTCTGGAAGGCGATGCACCGCTGAGCGGGGACGGCGCTCCGTGCCAGCCGCGCCAGCTCTCCCACGGTGTAGCCAGCGGCCTCGGGCGCCTCGCCGTGGTGGTGCAGGCCCAGGGACACGGGGATCTTGCGGCTGATGCGGGGCGGCAGCAGGCGGCCCTGAAAGTCGAACCGCAGCTGTGACACGGCCAGAGACGTCTGCCCCGGGTAGTATGGCGACTCGCGGTCCGCAGGGGAGTCCTCGGTCGGCAAGGGCGCCATCCAGGCGAGCCGGGCTGGATCGGCGGGGAGGTTGGGGAAGTATTTTGAGTGTAGGGTTTCGAGAAAATTGGGATCGGCTGGGTCGAGGTCGGGGGGATTCGCGGGGTGTGGAAAATGTGTTGTGTTTGTTGGAAGAGCCTGGTCCGGTATTTCTGGCCGAAGTGTAGGTTCTGCATCGGGCTCATCATCCTCCACTGTCGGTGCGAAAGAGACTGTTTTTTTCTTGGGTGCAGGCGCCTCGTTTTCTGTTCTTGATTCTCTTGTATCGGCCTTGCTTTCGTCTTCTGTTTTACTACTTGAGGTAGATTTTAACGGGGGCGGCACTTGGTCAGTGACATCCGATTTACTTGGCGCGGTTTCGGCGGAGTTGTCGACAGCAAAAGGATCCGGACCAGCGGGCTTCTCGTCGAGATTTGCCCTACGCAACAGCATCTGAATCAAAGAAGGATCGAGCTGCAGAATCTCATTCTGAGCTTCCGCTATGTCTTCTGCTGACATTGCCGCCAGCCGCTCCCTGTTCTCCTTGTCTATCCTCCTCCGCTCCGAATCAAAGTGCGGCCTGTCTTGGTCGTTGCTTGGCCCATCTTCAGTTTGGCTTCCTGATGGTAATGAAGACTGCGAGGTACTAAGACTAGAGTTCGATGTTGCGCCCGACTGCTCTTTTTGTTTTTGCTTTTTAAATGCCGAAACCCTCGTCCGTTTCTTATGCTCGGGAAACCCGTTTGGTTTGGGTGTTGGAAACGCCGGAGGACGGACCTGATTTCCTGTTTCCTTTTCACGGACGTCGAGAACAGCGAGGGTCGTTTCCATATTTGCGACAGGTTTCCCGGGCAGCTATATAATTGTAACAGGCTTTTGCTTTCGACAGCACTCGAGGTATTGTTAGTTCCCGAACTATGTATGTTTCTAGGTTGTTGGAGCTAGTGGCGGGCATCTTTTCCACCACCTTTATCGATAGGTGGGCATTCGAGAGCCTTCATCACGTGGGGCTGACTATTCCACGACGTCACCCGGCGCGTCACGTCGCGGTCAGGAAAGCCATAGCGGGCATTGCACGCCACTAATGCACAGTAGGCACGCACCCTTGCTCCGCATTGCACCTCCCCCGAACCTTGTTGGCAAGCTGACGTCCTTTCTTCATCTCAGCCACTTGCTTTCATTTTCAAATAACCACTTCCAACATAATGGATGAGGAATGTGCTTTACTCACTTTTTTTTCAACACTCAAGACTAAATTTTTCAGAAATTCGCTGTGATGGCTCCTCAAACGCGCTCCCATCGAGGGACACCCGCATCAGTGCCAGCAGCTAGTTCTAGTTCCAGGACTTATTCTCATGGCCCACTTTCACCACAGCAGAAGCGCTTCCCTGCGCGACGTCGAGTTGTCAAGACGTATGGCAGGGGGAAAATAACTGCTGCCGCTCAGTCATTGAAGCAACAGACGATGACTCAAATGGCATTTTTGGTTCCGTCGCAGGCGGATGAGCTCAAAGATGAGGAGGTCGAAGATGACGAGAAGTCTACACGGCCGCTTCAGGACTCACACCGTCCCAGCAAGCGCAGGAAGACAACAGGGGATGTCCCCAGCTCCTCTAATTACAAGACTCAGACCCTCACTCAGCTTTACTCCACTGCCGGCAGTGAAGAAGAGAAGCCCATAACGATTAGTGATTCAGAGGATGATGATGACGACGTTCTGAGCACACATAGCCCAGTCACCATCCGATCAACCCCAACCGCTTATAGGCGACGTGAGCTGGCTGGAACGCCATCCGCTGCTCCTCAAACGCCAAGCAACAGGAGGAGTGGCCACCAATCAAATCTGTTGATGCTGTCTCCTAGTGTGAGGATGCTGATCAGGAATAGCAGCCCTGTCGGTCCTCGGAGATCGCCCTTGAAGGATAAATCGACCAACTCTGCCATCCGGCCATCCTCACTTGCTAAATTGAAGAAGCGGAAAAAGGAAAGGGAGATACCCGATTCTTATAGCTCAGATGCCCTGTCGCCCTTGGCCCCAAGCCAGGCATCCCCTTCCAAAAGGCGAAGCCCATTGAAGGAGATTGATCTGCCACCACCACCACCTCCACGGTCACAAAATTCGCCCCGCCGAACCGCCAGCGCATTGCGTGGGACCGGTCATATTTCTTCTACGCCTCGGCCAAATGCGGCGAGGAGGGCCTCTCGTGCCACAAATGCCGAGATCCCTGATTCTGACGATGATCTGCTGAGCGTGGCTTCAACCCCGCGAAGGGGGGAGAACTTGAGTCTGGAACCAGAGACGCCCATACGGTCATCGCGCGCTCTATTTCAGCGACTTGTTGAAAACAAGGAAAACACCAGCCCTGGGCCCTACGTTGACCCTATTATTCCTGCTCCTGCGCCACAAAGGGGGCAGTCAGTGGGAGGAACGCGCAGGGAATCCAGGCCCAGCATGGGAGCTAGTGAAGAGAGACTGTGCGTCTCGGGCCGGCCCGACTTGCAACAAAGAAGTCTTATCGCAGATACTGTTCCTCCGGATGTTGAGATTGGTGATTCGGATTCGGATTTAGATTCAGGGCCCGACAGCCCTTGCCCCCCGTCAAGGTCATTACCAAGCCAGAAAAGCATGCAGAGGGTTGTTCTAGGGACAAGCCCTGCTGGGCCACAGTCGCAAGGCTCGAAACGTGGCTTGTTAAACAACGTTGTCATCGCTTCCAGTTCTGACATATCTTCTTCTGCTATCAAGCCCAGAGCACACCCGGCCGAAATACCAACTAGTGATGGTCCTCAAACAACGCCGCTCTCGTCGCCAGAGGACAGAAGTACAGCCATGGTATCTGTTAAAGAAGGCTCCAACAAACCAGAGGAATCTGACTTACCGATGCTTCCGGAAAAGGTGACACCTCGCCGTCGCAGCCCAGTAAAAGCAAGGAGTACCCAGAGATACACCCAAGCACACACCCAGGCCTACACCCAGATGCTGGAAAGCCAGAGAGTGCCTATGGAGGTTCTTCGACAAATGGCACCGCAAACAGCACGATCAGATATAATCGTCACCATGCACCCGTCCAAGGTGAAGGAGATCGTCGATGGCATCAGAAATCACGATTTCAGGACTGTCAAATTGCCGCGCTCAGTCCATCGTCTCTGGATCTACGTTGCTCGCCCGGTCTGCGAACTACGTTATATGGCCACTATTGGCGAACCACGTGAGCCAGGCGAGATTGAAAGCAATACAGGGCTGGGAAACGCCGAGTTCAACGAAGGCAAGACCAACGCAAAATGGGCTTACGAGCTTGAGCAGGTCTATGTACTCAACAACCCCGTGTCATTGGAGCGCATGAAGGAGAATGGCTGGACCGACAGCAATGCTAGTCAACGGAACAAATATCTTCAGCCAGCGATTGTAGGCCAGCTACTGTCGAACCTACAATGCGCTTTGTTCGATGATGGACTTGCAGAGCCGGCAACTATATCCCAGGAAATCGATGCTCAGATACTCAGTGATATTGCCCATTCGACGCAAATGGCAGCGACAAATACTTTAACTGCCGAAGAGGAAGTCGTAGAGTCGAGTCAGTATGAGCTTCCCGCTGTTACAGTGCCTTCATCACAATTGAGACGGAGCGCTCGACTAGCGATGCCGCCGCCTTCGAGTGTGAACCGTGTAACATCCCGAAAGCCGGCTCATCAAAGCAGTCCTAGTCAGTGGGCGGCACACTCGAGGGCGGCGCGGAGCAGGAAGAATGTCTCTTTTTCCCAGGCAACAACTGCCAGCCAACCGTCTACTCAGCTGCCAAGCACTCAGGCGCAGTCACCTGAAAAGCCCGCGCCAGCTTTGGTCCGGTCATCGAGCAGCGTCAGTGTGCTTCCAGCCAACCAGGCTGATAGCATGCCTGCTAAAGTTCTAGCATCGGGTAATGCAACAGGGTCTTCTTCACAGATTTTCCCCGAGAGCTTGATTCGGGATGACGTTCGTCAACCTGCAATAATATTGGACTCGGAAGATGAGAGTGAGATGGACGATGAAGATTTTTTTTAACAATATGGTAATGACGGCCCGGATTGGGCGCGTCCAGCTGCTTGTTTGGTTATTGTTGAGGCGCACGGATAGGGATCAACGCTGTTCCAACGGTTTTTTTTTTTTTTTTTTTTTTTTTTTTTTTGTGGCGAATGCATGCACTTTAGCAAAATGGATTTATTTAATTACATGACTGTGTTCAACCGCTAACCTAACCGGATCGAACGCCCATGTATACAAACTAGAGCACGATAGACGCATGCAACCTTTTTCATGTACCTACCTACGCATCAACATATTTGATCCTGCAGCTCCAAATCATCAGATGACAATAGGGCAGCTTGATAAGATGGATATTGCAACCACTGCAAGACCTCGCCGTAACAGTGATGAAACGTTTCTGGATTAAAGTAGCCAGTCGAAAGACAAAGGTCAGCGGTATTACAAAGCAATCTTTCATCAACAACGACAATGCCAATGCATGTCAGTCCTAAAAGATCTGCTATTTGCCTGCATAGTGATGTGGTTCAATAAATACCTAGTTGTGTTCTTCAAAGATATAACTGGCGTATATACTGGAAAAGGTGGCTACAGCCGTGACAATGTTAGCAATTTACTATAAAAGCCAACCAGCCTCGATGAAGTTAGGCTTATCCGTACCTGGATAGGGTATGATTAAAGTATACGGAGTTTAATGCCTACTTAATCTGTAAAATAGTTTACAACAGGACCGAAGCGGGCGCGAACGGTGATTAGATATGCATGTAAATTTTTGGATGCTCAAAATAAAGATGCATTACGCATTTGACTAGCGCTAATAGAACCATGGAGCAACTCGAACGTGCAGCCTCTTGCCTCTTGTGTTATATCCAGCGGTGGCCGGCAGATCCTTGCACAACTAGCTCCCCGCCTCCTGTTGATGGTGTGAACGCATTGCGGCGCACAGACCTCAGTCAACCCAGATGCGGCCGGGGTCCGGGTTTTGGACGAGGATTGAAGGTTCCTGTGCCCGACGTCAATTGAACGGGTTGCTAAACGCTACGAAATCATCATCAAGAACGAGTTAATTTGTAAACAGCTAGTACAGGCAACAGAACTGCGGTGATCACTTTGCTTCCGGGACTCGCGAGCCCAAATAATCCTCTCGGTCGATCGATTCGAAGGCACCAGAACCCGCACGCTTACCCCGGGAGCTTGCTCCAATTCGGCTGGGCACCCAGTGACCACCTCTCCAGAGTCCCGGACGACACGACCTCGAAGATGCGTGGTGCTCCGTCGCCATCAACGCAGCCGCAACTAATTTGAGCAGTGCCTTGCTGCACCACCAAAACAATCCAAGCGTCTGTGACGGTCTATAGATGGACAACTCGCGCCCGAATGGCGCCTCCAATGGCGGCATGTCTTACGGCAGAGAGATGACGCGGGCCGAGAGGTTTGACGACGAGAAGCGCCGCCTCATCGACAGTTGCTTTATGAAAAAGGACGAAGATGGCTCCAGTAAGATGGACTCGGTATCCTAGTTTAGGCTTGTTCCTGTTGCCATATCGCAGCAGTGGCTGACACTGCATTGCTTTGCTCTTCGCAGTCATGGAGACGTACATCACGCATATCAAGATTACCGAATACTCGACGCATCCAACCACACCTCCACCACCACAAGCTCGAACCCCCCAAGTCGAAAAGCCTCGTGTCATTGCCGTGGCTGTCAGGAAATCCGGCAGAGTCCGAATGCACAAGACGAAGGAAAACGCGAATGGCACATTCTCTATTGGCAAGACTTGGAATTTGGATGACCTGAGCGCTATCGAATCCTTCACGGCTTCCTCAACTCCCCCCGACTACAGACAGTGGGCTGGAGATGTTGGCTTTATCGTGACACTGGGCAAGCCCTATTACTGGCAAGCCCAGACTGACAAGGAAAAGAAGTTTTTTATAGCAAGTCTAATCAAGATATACGGAAAGTATACTGCTGGAAGAGTACCTCTGCTCACCGGCTTTGATCCCGCGGAGCTGGAACAGGTCGTGGGGAGCGCCCAGCGCAGGCCAGGGCAGCCTCAGCTACAGCAATTCTCACCTCAACCGGCGACTACGGCCTCGCCCATGCCTAATCGCTCACCCGCACCAGAACGCACCGAGCGATTGCAGTCGCAGGACCGGCAGCCATACGCCAACCGATCCGCCTTTCCAGACCGTGGGCCTGCACAAGAGCAGGCTTCACCGCAAAATGCCACGGCCACTACGCCAAGCAGCTATGGACGGGAACGACCCGACTACAGTCGTCCACCCCCACGAGCGCCACTGCGACAAGATGGGGCATCGTCGCCTTCCGCAAGTGTAAACTCTTCCAGGTCGGCCAATCAAGATGCTCTACGACGACTCGCAGGTGGAAACATGAGCCAGGACTCGGTAGCAGGGAGGAGTGACGACGGCAGTATCTCCACGACCAGGTCACGCGAAAGGCCTATGAACGGGACTACCTCTGCTGCAGCCGTGTCGGACCAGTCTCCTCGTGACGAGCGGCCTCCGGACAGAAGGCGTCCGCCAGTGGATGTGCCACGCCAACCGGTGCTTTCCCAGGGTATGACCGACGAGAGCCTAATGCCAGCGCCCTTGATGCGTCGTGATAGGGAGCCGACTGTTCCACCCAGGAGTGTCGCGCGGAAACCTTCAATTGCGTCCCGGTCCGAAACAAGTTCGTTGTACGACCGGTCTGCGCCCTCGCAAGAACAAAGCAGACTTGACGCGCTGCCGGCGAGAAGCCCGGCGGCGCCTTCTAGCCCCTTTTCAAAAGCAGAACCGAAGCCTGTCGTTGAGACACCAGCGGCCCCACCAGAAGAGCCCTCACCTATCTCACCTGGGACGCCCACCGACTCGCCGGTATCTCCAGAAGAGGAGACACGGCCTGGTCTGGGACCGATGATAAAGAACAAGAGGTCAAAGGGAGAGATCAAGGGAATGTTCTTCAAAGCTGCCTCGGCTGGCGGAGCCTTCCGACCGCGTCCCGGTGGAGCTGGCGAGAGGTTGCGCCTGGCTGCGACCAAGGCCATGGCAGCTGAAGGTCCAGATGGTATTACCGGTGTTGTACCAGCGCCTCCGAAGCCTGCCCCGGCCCCGGTCGAAAAAGAAAAGGAGAAAGAGAAGCCAGCACCAGCCTCATCTGTAGAGGCATCTCCCATTAACGAGATTCCCGCGGTCACAGTCACAGCATCTCAGTCAACCCAGGCAACCACCCTGGTGGCTGGTGGTGAGGCAAGGGCGTCAGAGGAACCCAAAGAGCAAAGTGAAGATGCGAAAAACCAATCCAGTCGATCTATCGTTGTCAGCAATGACATCAAATACCTTACCAGCCTAGGAGTCGACCCTGCGCTGTTGGATAACAGGAGTGTCGAGTTTAGCAAATGGCTCGACCATTTCAACTGGGTGCCAGGCGAGCAGATGCGGTCCAAGAACTTTGACGAGTTGCGGATCGATATTGATCGCGAGCTAAACAAGGCTCAGGCTGGCGGGTGGCTAGCTCGCTTCAAGGAAGAAGATGACAGAGTAGAGGGCATCAAGAAGGGCATCGACCTGTCGATACAGGAGTGCGAAGAGCTGGATAATCTTCTGACCTTGTACAGTGTTGAGTTATCAGTAAGTTGTTACATGTTCGTCGTTGTGGATGATCAAAGACTGACAGTGGACTGTTCAGACTCTGTCGGACGACATTGCCTACATTGAAGCACAAGGACAAGGTCTGCAGGTGCAGGCGGCGAATCAAAAGCTGCTCAAGAAGGAGCTTGAATCACTCCTCGACACTTGTGCAATCACTACTGATGACCTGGAGGCGCTGAAGAACACGCCTCTCGAGGACCCCGACGGTCTTCACGACATTGAGACTGCCCTGGTCACGCTCTTCAAGGCAATGATCAAGATCGATCCATCACTGGGCAACCCCGACACCAAGAAACCCGAAGACGATGGTACTGATACTGCCATGGGTCTCGATAGCGACTATGGGAAGATGCGTATCGTCCAAGAAAAGAAAGAGATGTATATGTCTGAAAGCAAGGCGTTCATGCGGCGTCTGCTTCTGTTTACAGGCGATCGGTTCAAGGAAGCTCTGGACCAGACCAGGAGAGCAGTGGAAGGACCCATGTCCAAGAAGGCAGATCCCCGTAACCACGAAGTTGGGAGAGATATGCTGTGGATGTACAGTCCTTTGATGCTCTATGCCAGGGATGTGGACCTCCCTACGTGGGATAGGATCATTCATATCTATCAGGAGACAAGTCTGCCCGTTTATAAGGATGAATTCAGGGATGCCCTCGACCGCTGGAAGATCAATTCAAAGTCGGTTGGGGACGACGGCGACCTGCTCTTCACGTCGATACAAAACGAAAAGCAGCAAGAGGGTATCGCTAGCGCTGCAAGGAAATTGACGGTGAAACGAAGCGGGACCTTGGCGAGAACATTCCGTGGCGAAAGCAAAACAAGCCTTGTCGAGAAACCTACCAATACGCATAGTCAGCCATGGGAGGCGTTCTCGGGTGCCATGGACGATCTAATGCCACTGGTGGAAATGGAGCAAAATTTCATGATCGACTTCTTCCACGCCACTACACTGGAGCATCTTGACTTTCCTGATGCGGTGGCAGCATTCCGACCACGAGAGCGACGAGGAGGCGATCTCAAGCGCCACAGGATGAAAGAGCCCGATCGTGAATTGGCTAGGCGCATTACGCGGGCGATGGAAACCACATTTGGCTTTTTGGAGGTCGAGGTCCAGAGGTTCATCGACTGGGTCCTAGTCAGCAACCCCATGTACGGATCCGTCTTCCTACCCCTATGCTCTCAAAAATTCAATACTGACCTGAACCTTTCTTATTTACAGTCAAGGAATTGGGGTTCTAGCAACTCTCGAAAAGAAAACCAGCGATCTTGGCACGTCAAATCAAGATTTCCTGATGAGCGTGCTGCAAAAGCTGCAGGGTGTCCTCGAAGGTCGTTTCAAGCGGTTCGTCGACGAGCAAATTCGCGCCATCGAGGAAACCAAGGTAAAGGTCAAGAAGCGAAAGGGAGTGGCGCCATTTATCCGCATCTTCCCCAACTTCAGCGCGGCAGTGGAAAACATGATGGCCGACGTCGACAGCGAGCAGAACGTACGCAAACTGGTCGATCGTGAGTACGACCGCATAATCAGAAGCATGTTCGACTCGGTGAAGATGATTGCGCGCGACAACCCGTCAGTGTCGGCAGCGGCCAACAGCTCGCTTCCGGATCCCGAGGACAAGGAAGCACTCAACTACCACATCCTGATGATTGAAAACATGAACTACTTCCTCGATGAACTCAGCAAGTCCCCCGGGCAGAGTTCGAGCGGCACCCAGGAACCCGAAGTATTACAGCAGTGGAAGGAGAAAGCAAGCTCTGACTTGACGGAGCACATGTCGATGTATCTGAACGCCGTGATGCGGAGACCGCTGGGCAAACTATTGGAGCATCTCGAGAACGTTGAGGCACAGCTGGCGAGCGGCAAGACGGCGAGCGCGGTGGCGGCGCAACCCAGCAACAGCAAGGCCATCTTCAACAAGGTGCTTGGAAACTATGACGCCAAGGAGGTGCGCAAGGGGCTCGAGGCGTTACGGAAGCGGGTGGAGAAGCACTTTGGTGACTCGGATGAAGGCAGCGGGGGCGCCGGCACGGGCTATTCTCAGCAGCATGAGCATACTCAGGGGCTGGTGAACAGGGTGCTACGTGAGTGTGAGCGGTTCTACACTGATGTGGGATCACGCATCGAGAACATCACGACGAACGTGTACGGCGGAGATGTTTTGTTTGAGTGGCCGAGGGCGGAGGTAAAAGCTGCATTTTCGAACCTTGGGAGAGGGTGATGAGGACGTGCTATGATAGGGTAGAGGATAAGGACAGGACTAGGCGAGTAAATATACTTGCACGGTGACTGACAATGCTCCTCCTCTCTCACTTGTAGAAAAAAAAAGAGTAAATGAGGCGCCAAGTGGTCTCAATGTTGTCTGTGTGGCTAATGCCTAGGTGGTATTTTATGATGGATAATGATAGCCAATTATATATTTATTGTTTTGATCTGCCTATGCGCATATACTGCTGTTGCCTGTATATTTTGCATAGTGTACATGATTGGTTAATAATTGCTTGGTTACTGTGTCTAGAACCCTATCTTTGGCAATATGCCTTATGCTTCTTTAGGTATAGGTGCCTGCCTAAGTGTATAGGAGTCATCCATATTTCCTTGCCCCCTTTCTTCAATCCCAGAACGGAAGGTCCAGAAGACTTGGCCTCGAAAGCTCGAACGATGTTGCCTGCGGAAATTCGCCTCCGAGTCAGACCACCGAATCGGCTTTCGTCGGACATGATTTGCGGCCCCACTAAAAACGGTCTTATTTCCACGGAAGGTGCCGACCTCCGCGACCCCTCGTGACAATGAATGTAAAGTTGTTCCGATAAGGAGGTTGGTTGAGCTAGGTCATCTGACACTTGGGGTGCGTGATCTTGAGCATTTTATCTGCCTTATTATTGTCCTTGTGTTTTTTTTTTCTTTTTTTTTTCTTTCTGTATCGTCTTCTTTGCTTGTTCTAGATCTGTCTGTCTACTTGATTTGCGCGTTGGTTTACAGATTTCTGCTGCTTCCCCGCATTCTCGTTTTCTTTTTTCTTTTAGTGTTTCTGCGCTAGACGACCAATCAGAACAGAAATAAGAGACAGAAAAAGCAAGAGACCTGCAAGACAAAAAGC